>NC_051178.1:82277772-82463968 GCF_013339695.2 Rhipicephalus sanguineus | reverse complement strand
TAACGTAACAATGAATTTCATCGCGAACCAAATGCACTTTGACCGTTTTTTATACTTATCTATCTATCTATCTATCTACGCTATCTCTAGCTATCTATCTATCTATCACTATCTATCTATCTATTCTATCTATATCTATCTATCTATCTATCTATCTATCTATTATCTATATCTATCTATCTATCATCTATCTCTCTCTCTATCTATCTATCTATCTCTCTCCCGTGTGATGCGGGTATGCGCCACGTTTATTCGCTGTCTATATAAACCAGACTTCGGAACTTAACGCGACAGTGTGAAGGAACCAGTGTCGGGAAGCGAAGAATAAGATGCGGCTAGTGCCGGAATCGAACCAGGCACTCTGCGTGGCAGTCAAGTATTCTATACTACAGAGTCAGCCTGTTTCGTCTAACTGCATTGCAGGTTGCAGTGCCGGCTATCAGCTTTCAAATCTAGCAATAAACATTACTTACGAACATCTGGCGCTAAGCAAACGACAGTCAAGCGTTGCTCAAACGACCGACGACCGCTACTTTAAGATATGGACATCATTGCGCCATAGATGCACTTCTGTGCAATAAATCTAACGTCTCAGCTGTAACGTGAGCGCTGACATTGCGTCGGCCCATTAGCTATTTTTCTGTGCCAGTGCAGTCAACGCGTTGATAATAAACTGCTAGGCTTTAACTCTCAAAACCATGACATTATTATGGGGGACGTCGTTGTGGATGACTCCAACAATTTTTACCACCTGGGTTCCGTAACATACACCTAAATCTAAGTAACTGCCTCAATCATTTCGCCTGCATCGAAAATGCGACCGCCGCGGCAGGGATCGATCCCTCGAACTTCGATTCAGCAGTCGAGCACCGTAAACCGCTGGAACACCGTGGCGGGTAGTTCAACGTGTTGGCAAGACTATGGATGGGCACCACTCCATTTACACACGTCGATCCACCGCTTCATGCTTGGCTCAAGACGAGAATGCGGCATATATTCTACTCAGTGACAGCTTCTCTCGAAGGTGTCCCCACAATGCGCGAGATCTGCCGGAGTTTTTCGATTTAACGTTTTTAGGAGCTTATCGGACAGCTTTACGCCATAGGGTATGAAAGTGCTATAGTAGGAGTGTTTGTTAAAGAACTGAGGCGGTCATGCTGGATCATCCTGCCCTTACGAATCTGATGTGAGACTACGTCTTCATGGTCACTGTATTGAATTCGCATCGCGCGTGATTACAGAAAATTTAGAATGGAGTGGTTAGCCTAATGCTACGCGTCACATATTATCGGTCTATAGTGCGCAATAGCAATCTGACAAGAGTTCACGGATCGTCTAAAGCTTTGATAACCTTATATTACATCATTCGTCAGCCTCATGCTTGATATGACTAATCTGTACAGTCCTTAATGTCGTTAGCTTCATATCATTTGTAGTTAAAGAGTGTGTTATTTGCATCATGAAAAGCAGCGAATCTTTCTCTCGTCCTGCCATGTAGCGTCATCTTAATTTACCCTATACTGCAATTCGACTGCTTGTCCCTGTGCCCCACTTGCACTACAAAGAACGTAACATAAAGTTAGAGGCCTAATTTATAACTTCTCTCTTCATTCGCTCCCCACTTGTGAATACTCTCGCGCATCCATGAGCACTTGGACTGAGAAAGAATGCGGTCATTCTTGATTTAACGTGAGCTGTAGTTGGCCCCTGACTGACTACTCCTTCACGACCACCCAGGTCGTGAAGAGGTACCACACGCAACTGCAGGTGCGCCTGTGCTTGCAGGCGTTCTTTTGTTTTTATTCTCTGTTTTGCTTCTAAGCGTCACGTCTCTTCACATTCGTATCATAGACCAAGTGAGAAACACTTTGCTTAAGATACATAAAAAATGTACGACCCATCCATCCGTGAAGATGATCGAACAGCGAAGCTGTTTATGCGCGATGACCCCCCCTTGCGGCATTCCTTGCAGTGGCCCTGGCTGCCGTCAATAGTTGCCGTGCTGCCTAGGCTTCGCGAGCTCACAGTTCGAACTCATCGGGCTCTACGCTGGCGAATTGTCTTAAATTCGCGAGCTCGCAGTTCGTAGTCGTCAGCTGTAACGCTTCGGCCTGCTTCTGCGGCACGCGAGGTCTATACGCACGAGTCTATATGATTGGTTAGTGGGATCACGTGTGTTAGGAAAGCGCGGAGTCTAAATATGATTGGCTATCGCATCACGTAATGTCGTGAATGTGCCGCTAGATTTGAAATGTGCGCGCTTACACCTGATAAGTTAAAATAATATCACGTGACCTACCTGCTCACCAATATTCTTTCACCGGACGCCTCGTGATGGCTTGTATCCTTCGACAGATTTGAAATGCGTGCGGTTGCACTTCATTGGTTACAAGCGAGATCGTGTGACCCACCGGCTCAGCGAATGCGGGTTTTCTGCGGACGCTGACTGCTACTACGGCACAGGCGTAAGACAGATCTACTGTAAAAGTAGGTATCCCATACGTTCCAGTTAACGTGTGATGTATTTTTTTTCCTTAGCAGGAAGGATTAGGCACGAAATCTGGGCATGGTGGCGGTGAAGTTTTGTCTTTGCGATTATGTGTAGTATCAACTCCACGAAGAGTGAGGAAAACCTCCACCACCAAAGGTATGGCAGGCTCATCATGAATTAAAATGAATAGCGAGAGAAACATGGGGATACAAATACTGAAAAATGAAAGGAGATAAGAGCTCACAAGTTTGGAGACTGAAAAAATCAACACTCGTACTTAAGAAATTTAAATGGTTTGCGCATTGAAACGTCTTACCTTGAGGATTCCGCAGGTAAAGATTGTATAAATAAACATGGTTTAGAACAACAAAGTACGCAAATGTAAATAATGATCCAAACAAATTTATCATCGTCCAAGATGTATAAAGAGGTTTTATTAGCGGCGACGATACTCAACAGCGACAGTCCAGGCGGGGCCGACTCTCAGCGCGAGTTGCGTTCTCTTCTAAAAGAGCCGAAGAGGGCGACCACTAGGAGGTGTTTGAGAGGACGACCCATTACCAAGTTCGATCGCTTCGCTACAATTACGCCGGGTACGAAAAGGGAGCCGCCTGGCGACCTAGCAACTTGTCACTATGAGGGGGTCGTGGTAGGGCTTCAGGCGCTCCACGTTGACAATGTGGCGCCCTCGACGGCGCATGTCCGAAGATGGCTCTATGGTTCGATCAGGTAGTTGACCGGGGATGTGCGTTCGACGATACGGTAGGGGCCTTCGTATTTCGGCAGTAGTTTTGAAGAAGGCCGGTTGCATGGTAGGGACCGAGAGCCATACGAGCGCTCCGGGGAGGCACGTGAACTCAGAAGTGGTGGTGCACCGCGAAGGTCTTCTGCCGCTCTTGTTCGTGCGTTGTAAAGGCCTTTGCAAGCTCGCGACACTCTTCAGCAAGCCTGGCTGTGTCAGAAATAGGCGCACACAGATGGATCCGGCTTGTAGGGGAGGATTGTGTCGATTGTGTGCGACGGGTGCCTGCCATACAATAAGAGAAGGGTGAGAAACCAGTAGTGCTCTGAGGGGCGGTATTGTAGGCGTGCGTAACGAAGGGCAGAATGGCATCCCATTTGTGTGGTCGGCGGCGACGTACATCGAGAGCATGTCGCCGAGCGTGCGGTTAAAGCGTTCGGTGAGGCCATTCGTCTGCGGATGGTAAGCAGTAGCTTTGCGGTGAACAACGTTGCACTCTTTGAGAATGGCTTCGACGACTTCCGACAAGAAAACACGGCCTCGATCACTGAGCAGCTCCTGGGTGGACCGTGACGCGGCATGAATCGGTGGAGCAGGAAGGAGGCCACATCGCGCGCTGTAGCCGCAGTGAGGCGGCAGTTTCAGCGTATCGCGTGAGGTAGTCTACAGCGACGATGGCCCAGCGGTTACCAGCGGACGTCAGAGGAAGTGGCCCGTACAAATCGATGCCAACGCGCCCAAACGGCCGGTCAGGGCAAGGTAGAAGTTGCAGACCTGCCGGCGACAGGTGCGTTGAAGTTTTGCGGCGCTGACAATCGATGCAGGGGCGAACAACTTCTGCACGTAGCGGTACATTCCTCGCCAAAAGCACCGTTGGCGAATGCGTGGTAGGTTTTCGATACCCCAGAGTGTTGCACACTGCGGATCAGAGTGGTACGACTCGCATATGTGAGAACGCAGACTGCGGGGTATTACTAGTAGCCACTGGCGACCGTCGCCGTCGTAATTGCGTCGATGGAGGGGTCGTCGCGAACGGCGAAATGGTGGGCTTGACGACGCAATGCGCGAGAGGTGGTGTGGCCGAAGGATCGGTCAGCAAGTCTATCAGTGAGGCAATCCATTGATCCTTGCGCTGTTCGGTAGCGATGGTGTGAACGTCGATTGAAGCTACAGCTATGTGAGACACTGAGCTGTGGGCATTGTCGTCAGGCAAGGGAGAGCGGACAGGGCGTCGGCGTCAGCATGCTGGCGTCCGTTGCGTACAGCACACGGATGTCGTAGTCTTGCAGGCCAAGTGCCCACCGGCGAGACGGCCTGAGGATCCTTCAAGGACGACAACCAGCTAGTGCATGATGGTCGGTGACGACATCAAATGGGCGACCATACAAATAAGGTCGGAACTTCGTAAGGGCCCAAATGATTGCCAGGCATTCTTTCTCCGTAACGGTACAGTTGGTCTCAGCTTTAGTAAGCGTACGACTTGCATATGCCACGACGTATTCCGGGAAGCCAGGTTTGCGCTGCGCAAGGACAGCGCCGAGCCAACACCGCTGGCGTCCGTGTGTACTCCTGTAGGGCCGTAGGTCGTAGTGGCGTAGTATCGGAGGAGACGTCAACAAACTACGGAGCTTTGCGAACGTCATCGCACTCTGACGACCACGAATTGAGGGGCCCGTTGCTGCCAAGGAGCTTCGTCAGCGGCGATATATAGTCGCGAAGTTGCGGATGAAGCGCCGAAAGTAGGAGCATAGTCCTACGAAACTGCGCAGTTCTTTGGCCGACGTAGGTTTGGGGAACTCTGACATGGCCCGAAGCTTGGCTGGATCGGGGAGAATTCCGTCCTTGGACACGACGTAGCCCAGTATTGTCAGCTGCCGTGCTGCAAATCGGCACTTCTTTAGATTCAGTTGTAGCCCGCGTCGCTCAAACGCGTCAACACATCCCGTAGGCGTTGAAGATGTGTGGAAAGCCCGGGGCGAAACTACCACGTCGTCGAGGTAACACAGGCACGTGTGCCATTTCAAGTTTGCCAGAACGGTATCCATCATGCGCTCAAAGTCACGGGCGCATTACACAGCCCAAACGGCATGACGTTGAATTCGTACAAGCCATCCGGCGTGACAAGGCTTTCTTACAGAAGTCTAAGACATCTTGAATGTAACTGGTGAATATTCACCGGTCTGCTGAGCGCGTTCACCTAAGCGCTGTTCGGCCTGGAGCTTACGAACGGCAGGTCGGCCGAACACGTTGATAATGGCGGTCTTGAAGTCGGACCACGTCGTAAAATCGGATACGTGGTTGTTGTACCACAGGCCCGCCACACCCGCGACGTAGAAAACCAGGTTAGTCAATTTTCCGGCCTCGTCCCATTTATTGGGGACACTCACGCGCTCGTAAATGGCGAGCCAGTCCTCCACGTCGGTACCATCGGCGCCAGTGAAGGACTGGAGGGTCGCGAATACGAGGGACACCGGGACATGTCGGTGCGGGTGGGGTCGTTTGCTGGAGGCGTCTTGAGACATGGTAGGCGGCAAGGTACGGGATCGAAGAGCCAGGGGCATCGAACGAGGGCCGAAGTTGTTGCGAAGGCTCAGCACTCTCCACCAAATTATAAAGAGGTTTATTAGCGGCGACGATACTCAACAGCGACAGTCGAGGCGGGGCCGACTCTCAGCGCGAGTTGCGTCTCTTCTAAAAGAGCCGAAGAGTGCGACCCACTAGGAGGTGTTCGAGAGGACGACCCATTACCAAGTTCGATCGCTTCGCTACAGATGCAACACTTGGCATAAACCTTCTCAAGGTTGTTTCATCAGGAAACTGGCGCTGCTGAACGACTTCGCCGTGTATAGTGTAAAGGAAGATAAGGTGAAGGAATTCCAACGAATTCGATCATTCCGCAAAATAAACGAATGGAAAAGAATTGAGGAGCCATTGCACTCTATCAAGGTCCATGACCAGCGAAACTACATAGAACACAGGACAGAGGTGACACAGAATTTCGAATCGTAGGTGATCACACACACTGCAACTAAATCCGAAATATCTGTCCAGAGAGCCCCTCTTGAATTTTGCGCGTGCGTTTACTTAATTTTTATTGAACCAATAGTGATGACGCGGATCGCCCACTTTCTGTAGCACATACGTGCGCTAGAAGTTTTTGCGCACACAGAGACGGAACGCTGTATCAAAATAAAGCTTCGCTGTGACAACATATGAGAAATGTGTGCGGTGAGAAAGGTTTTGGGTTCTTGTGCCTCGTCAATGTACACTTGTGGGCACAAAAAGGACGACTCTACACATAAGCTTCCAGCTGTCTGTGAAAGCGATAGAAATTGCCAAGTGTTACACTTCACTTTCTGCATTTTCATTTGTGAAGTTGGTGTTCCGGAGCAAGTGAACGAGGAACACTGACAATTGCAGCATTACATAGGCTTGAATACTGTACAGCGGCTATGGTACAGCAATCTTTTTGCGAACGACGAAGTTGAAGTAAAAGCAAAAAAAAAACGTAACTAAAGAATCGGGCTTGCTCAGTGAATAACGTAACGCGGGAGATGAACGTGACTCGCATTAAGAAAATTTCCAGCCGCGACACGATGGAGCACGAAAGAATGGGATTGATTCAAAGCTTAAGTGCACATTTAAAAATCGTCACTGCTTCCTCGGATAGACTGCCCGGATAAAGAGGCAATGTAAAAAAAAACGTTCCCCTTCGCTCCTTCAGTCTACACTTCTGAGAAATTATTCCATTGCTGTTTTATTGTGTCTTGTTTCGTTCTTTGCAAGAAGACTAAGGAATGTCGACTCTTTACCATGACCACGGTTTTCACCTGTACTTTCTTATGCCATTCTCGTTATTTTTTTTTCTAGTTGCAGTTTTTTCCCGTACATTTACGTGTCTTTTCTTTGAGGTATGAAGGCAGCACAACCGTGGACTGCTGTCACGCGGTATTAAATGCTGTTACTGGGACTTGTCCCAGCACCAATCTAAATACAGATAAAATTCAAATGTGCGTTTGTTTAGTTCTTACTCTCAACAGTATATAGATGCATTAAACTCCATCAAAGCTGGACAACATGTGGTCGGGAGGTAACAAAGGACTAGATAGTTTGACGAAAGGTAACACGGGACGCTTAGGCAGCACGCACCGTGTAGGCTGTATGCGTGGCTTTGTAAAATGTGAAATCATCTGTATTGTATAAGTATACTTTACACCACGCCAATCATAAACAACTGATCGATACTAAAGCAGCAATTCTACCAATGCTACACAGCAAGTTTGATACGCGTTGAAAGAGCGTGAGTTTGCAAATAGAGGTCCAGTAATTTACGGCTTCTGAATATGCTTGCATATATGAAAATATGCGCCGGTCTTTGCGGAAACTCTTTCGAAGCCTACATTCGACTTATGCGTTTTTTCGGAGTGGTAACTCGTGTGGTGTTATGATACTGCTGTGCGCCAGCTGCTAATGTAATAAAATCATTTCAAGCCTCTCGAACTTCTAAATGTGATATCATCTCTATCACAAAAACCAGCTCGTATTGCTAATGATTTTGATAAAGTTACAGAAAGTTATATAAGCTACGTTTAGTAGTGCTGAATGACACTCGAGTACCATAATTATCGATTAGCAAAATCAAACACTGCTCAGGGTGAGTGATTCCAAGCTTCTCCACTATATTACCAGCGAGGTTTTGTACCTGCTGGATAGCTGAGGGTAAATGCTTAATGCCGAACGTCTACGAATATGCCTATTTGATCAGAATGTACATCATGTAGTAAAAGTGGAGTAGCTAAAAATGGACATGACGCGCATTACTACTTCTTTCTTCATTACAGTACCTCTAATCGAAACACGCGGAGCAGATTACGGACAGCCTTGGGCAACATCAAGACATCTGTGGTGATGAGCATATATATATAATAGTTGAAGAAATGAAGGAGCACACTTACGAAAATTGCATATTTTTACTCATTTACGTTTCGGCCGTGGCACGGCCGAAACGTAAATGAGTAGAAATATGCAACTTTCGTAAGTGTGCTCCTTCATTTCTTGAACTACATGTGCACCAGACCTTCAAAACTTTCTTTTTTTGAATTATATATATATATATATATATATATATATATATATATATATATATCTATATATATATATATATATATGTATGAAAAGCGGGGAGATTAACACCAGCATTATTCAGCTTGCAACCTTGCAATGGGTTAGGAGTTAGTGAGATATACACTCCATGAAGAAAGAAGATTGCCTTTTGCTTTGTTTGGTGGGTCCTGACTTGTCGCACATATAACTCTCTTTAAGTATACACTTCAACTCTTTTTTCGAGGACATTATATTCTCTTTAGACAGTCGTGGGAGGTGCACCTCTTCAAAGGGGCGTTAACTAAAGACATATACGCGGCAAGTCAGGTCTCTTTAAAAAATAGTAACAGTTGATCTTTTTTTCTCTTGCAGTATAGACGTAAAGAACAGAAAATAGTGCCACGTGTAGGGATATGCTATACAATATGATGATCCCGACAACCTTGAGAAACGTGGAACGCGGGCATTACATTATCGTTCGGCGAAGGTGGTAGCTCGTACAAACTTCATGAGCGATTTCGGGCGTCAAGTTCATGCGTTCCGACCTTACAACTTTGACTGCTCGGTAAAAAGCTGCTCGTTCAGGTGTTTTAACAGTGTGGAGAACGACTGCGCTTCAGAACGCTACCGAGGATGGGGACGGGTGAGCTAAGTGCTTGCCTCGCTGCTACAACGGCCTCAGGCAGCTCTTTCAGTAATTCTGATGAGGCAAGCGAATATGCTTGTAGAACACACTTTAGCCACAGGCTCAAGGGGTAATCCAAGCGTAACTTGTAGTCGAAAGAGCGGGTAGAAGAGGTGAAGCCTGGTTTGCATGAAACTAGACGTGTTCCACATAGCGTGGCATCACGCGCGGGCGTGCAAATTTTCGCTGATGCGTCCGTTCGTGACAGTACAATGGGTTCCAGCGCGCCTTTTCATGAGGGTTCTCAGCAGCCTAGCGACACGTTCATTAGCGATGACGCCACAACGGCCAGGACGCCACTGAGATTTAATTCCATGTAATATGTCAGGTAACTGATGACACAATAAACCTATTTCCAGCAATATATTTCGTGTTGTGTCCCCCGTTGTGTGGTGCTGATAAGATACATTGGAGGGTTTCCTTGGAATATGTAAAAGTGCTGCATGGTAATGGCGGTTCTCGTTGAATCATGCTTAGTCCGCTACGAAGTACAGCTCCATGGCATTCGAGTTGTCGGGTGATATGATTTAAAGAGAATGGGTTGGACTTCTACGGGAATGGTAGCATCTCCTGCAGCTGCTCTAGGAGTTGGCGATCGATCAATGTTTAAAGCTGACGATAGTCCTTGTACTGATTTTGCAGTATGAGCAACGGCACCTGCTTTGAAGGTTGCAACGAGAGTTCTGCCGTCATCCGACTCTACTGTACGAGTAAAAAGCCATTCAAAGTTTTGGCCGGTACAAACGCCAAGGAGGATTCAGGAATCTCTTGACAGCAGTACAGTCTGTTTGGAGGGACTCGCAGTAAGCCGATATTCTCTTAAAAAGGAGACACGGCGGCTCCTTTCTCCATCTGGTGGGGAAAGGGGGGGGGTGTAGTATAAAACGCCTTTGCCGAAGCAAGCTGCTTCGAAAAATCACCTTTTTTGCGCGTCTTGGAAGTGCAGCACACTTAGGCAGCTATTCTGCTTATTCCGTCTTTCTAAAAATCGATCGAATCGCTCACTTTTCTTTTTTCTTTGGAGCAGTTTAGTGTGCTCTAAAGTGCCGTTTTTTGCTGTGAAACTCTTTAACTTACGAAATGCTTTTTTCCTATTTCGAATTTTTTAGAGCACTTTTTAAGTTCATGCAGGAGAAGTCACATGTTTTACAAGCACGAAGCGTGAAATAAAGAACATGGAAGTAGGGATGATATTTTACAAACAAGTATTCCAACAAACAAACAATATATGATACATTTCAAACCACCATCATGCACGACAGTATACTACGCTTGTAGTTTTGTAGGTTTCATTTCATCCCCAAAGATATAGACTGTGCAGACGAACACACTCGCTTATAAAAAGATACAGGGGCCCACAGCATTTCAGTGACGTTACTGATTGGATTTATAAATGTATTGATTTACATTTACATACACATGCGCAGCAGAGTGGTATATGGAGGTGGATGAGGGAGAAAAGGCGCACAGGTGCGGCTTGCGGGAACCTCACCCCCTTTTGTACCTATACGAAAAAAGTTTTGTTCATATACGACTGTCGTTGTCAATGCCTGAACAAAAGCCTAAGAGGGTACGGAAACATAGATATAGAATGTTAAAATCGCACAGCATTACAGATTGTGAGGCAGCCGTTTACTACTTATTAAAGATTAGCCGCAGTGCTTTAAAGCTCTGAAATAGAGATCTTGTTGTGCACGTTACATCCTACCAATGTATAATCGGTTTTTCTTTGACACAAATAGTTCAAGGCACGATTTAAATGCTCAGCGTTGGCTTCATCTTGATAAAAGCGTTTCTACTATGAAGAACCCATATAGTCGACATATGTAGCGACAAGATTAGCTTGATACTCATATAGCAACTCAATATCTGAACTTTTCCGATTCGTATATGTGGAGCATGCGAATTCAATATGTAACCATGCTGAAGATCTTCGGTGCTCGTGACACTCACAATTACAACTGTGTCAATGTTGAGTTAGCTGCGGCAACTACGAGGTCATTGCGGGTACCTGCAACAAGAGTTCACTCATCGCTCTAGCATATCTATTTATTGGTTGAAGCCTTTCATTCGCACCGCACTATACTCACTTTACCATCTATTTTACTCGTATCGTTAGCGCTTTCGACAAATTCGGCTGGACTCAGATGTATAAAACGAATAGAAGATGCTTCTCTGCCACTGTCATTTCGTTGTTATTATGGTTATCTGAAGTAGACTTTTTCTGGGAATATAAACAGCCTTCATGAATAAGGAAATAGCTAGGCGCCTTGGATCTTGCACCACCATGACGTTTTCTTGGCGCACCGGCTGGCTGCGCAGCACAGTGTCAGCTACATATGCCGTGGAAAGCTTATATGCCGAGACCAAAGTACATATTGCTCTGTTTGGTGATTGAGACAACATGAGCGAGTAAAGTCAGTATATTGCGATGCAGGCATATGCTCTCGTCGTATGCTCCAGAACAGCTGAAGCTAAGAAACATGGCACGCGGGAGAGAAAAAAAAAAGGAAATGGAAATATCGAAGAATGATACATGCCTGAAGCAAAAATGACGACAAAATCTAGGTCACGTCTAGGTTACTACTATGGAGAGCTCATCTGAAATTCACCACACCGTAGAGTGTGCATTCGAGAGAGAAAACCGCATACGATGTCCTGTATAATCGTCATCACATGGATAGCATATGGACGTAGCACACAAACATAGCCTAAGAACATAGCATTTACATAGCATATAACCATAGCATAAAAAACAGCATTCGCCCTATCTCTAGACACGAAGTCGGCTTGTGGTTTTAGTTGAGTGGCTTGGTGTGTCATATGTGCAAGTATGTTTACTGCCCTGATGATCTACCATCGCTGACTGCATACCAAGTAAAAGTATACACGATGACATTTTTTTTCTGCGCTGACTGCATACCAAATAAAAGTATACATGATGACGTTTTTTTTCTGCGTCACAATTCCTGCGTATTTTTTGTCACGTCTGAACGTAGTGTTAGCAGAACCAAAATAATTCTCCAGAACTTGCCCGTCCGCATCTCAATGAAACCTCCCTTGCGCAAGTTACATTTCCCCTTTTTCTTCTGAAGAAGACGTTGTGATGAAAGAAAGAAAAAGAAGTCTGGCTCAGCATGATCCGTCTGCTCTTTGAGCATATTGCTTATATTCATCACTCAAATTTCAGCATATGCCTATGTTTTACAAATAAATGGATCCTTAAACAACGTGAATTCCTAAAAGTTTTGTCACTGAGCTAAAGCTACGAGCCATATGAACACGGTTTAGATAATTTGGCTTAAAACATCTGATGCGCCGGAACACGATTATCAAGAACTTAATATGTTACGGTTGCTTAGAATGGCGTTTGTACAGCGCTTTAGCTACACCTATGGGTTTATATTTAGTAGGGGTGTGCGAATATTCGAAAATTTCGAATAACGAATCGAATAGCATTCTATTCGATTCGGTACTCGAATCGAATAGTACATACTCGAAATACCGAATATTTTTCGAATAGTTTTCGAATAATTAGCGCCGACGGGAGAACCCCAAAACAATGAAACTTTGGAATATTTAAAGGCCATTTTTCTTCTTTTAATCTCTAAATTACCAGCATGCATGCAGCCCAAGCTTTTACGAAACTACCGACGCTATATTGATTACCGGATGAAGGCGTTTTTTTTTATGAAAGCTCCATACTCGCTCAGTTTTTACTATGCTGCCCCTGCATCGCATTTATCAGTTCCTGTCTTCATCTTGTAAGAACTGAAGGTGCACCTGCATTCAGCTTCATGAATAGCAATAGATGCAAGGGGTGTGTTTGCGTAAATTGTTTTTGGAGATACAGCTTTCAACATCGATGTCTACATGCCTTCAGTGCCGAGGACCATGTTGCGATGGCAGGTTTATGTGTTTCATTACCGCCTTAGCGGTATGCGTAGTCTTCGGCTCAAGATTGTTTAGATATTATGTCTCAGTTTTATTTAAAAGCAGGTGACAAAACATCTGCAGTCACTGCTTTATTTCAACCTACAGTTAGAAAATATTTCGAAGGTTGTGGTCGCTGCTGTATACGAGCTTACCTCAGATTTCATAACTGTGGTATTTTGTGTCTGTTAAAAGTAAGCGCAACGCTCTTTGGTGAAAGTTCGTGAATATTTCTTTCAAAAAAAAAGAAAAAAAGACGCTGCGGAGTTCTAGGGCCGTTTTGAGAATGGTTGTCTTACTATTCGAAAACTATTCGAAAAGTATTCGATTAGTATTCGTATTCGATTCGGTGTCAGCACTATTCGATTCGTATTCGATTCGGTTCCAAAATTCACTATTCGCACACCCCTAATATTTAGTGACGCAGCAAAGGAAAATGAGGACATAGCAACGAATGTTGTGAAAGCAAAATACGCTTGCAAAGCTTAGCATTTACAACTTGTAGGTCTATGAAGAGTCGTTTCTATGAGAAAAATATATACCTTTATAGAGCTTCAATTTCACAGCAAATTAGCAGTTAATTACGACATTTAAATGAGAGAGTTTGAGAACTGCGCACCCAAGACTCTGGGTTCCCAAACTACGTTAGGTAGGCTGCCCTTGCGTTCGGAGAAGCAGCAGAGCTTGGGAATTGGGTCAAACGCAAGCTGGTGGTGTTGAAAGGTGGTGAAATTAAAATCACGCGAGACGCGGGCCATACTGCGTCGTGGCCCACTCTGCGTCTGCGTCGTCTCGCTGGCGACCCAAGACGCCTTCAGGACTCACGCTAGTTCTCGATTTTCGGGTATTGGGTCAACGCGAGCGCGAGAGTCCAAGAGTGGCTTGGGTTCTGTGCATGGGCCCTGGCGCCTCCCAAACTTCTTGGGTCTCCAAGCTCCTTGCGGCCCCAATTCTCAAGCTCTCTGTTATGACAATTGCTGCTTTCTTTTCGATGCTTATTTCAGCGGTGGAACACTCGCGAAGTGGCTCATGACAGAAGATTTCCTGTTACTGAAGCTTGGTGGCTCACATTGAAGGACGCAGCTGGGAATTCATGGTAATGACGATTACCTTTGAAGCAGTGCCGCATGCTTGCTTAGGAAAACAAGCGATGGAATCGGTTAGCCTGCGAAAAGCATACTTGAAATATTTTAGCCTAAAACGAGTCAAAGTTTCCTATATTCGCATTGAAAAATATAGAGAGCAATCGTAGAAGTATGAAACGGACGGACGATTCAAGCCCAATGGGATGACCAAATCTGCGTTGGGTGTGAAGTGCCAGTACATGTGAAGTGACGCAAGTGTTTTTGCTCCTACAAACAATCCATCCATGCGCAACGGCTTTCCCCTTTCTTTAATATATACTGAGTGTGATGTTTACAACAGTGAGCAGCATTCTGATCGCCTAGCGGCAAGCGAGGATTATTTTTTCAAGCCACGAAAACTGTGGCGAGGACAATCAAGGTTTTTGTTCTGCTTTGCAACTTCAACATATGGATGCTTATCTTACGGCTTACAAAAAAATACAAAAGTATGAATGCAGCGTTTTGTTTTAGTACCGTGGGGCTCTTGAGATAATAATGAATGTCAGGGGCAAAAATGGTATAGGAGGTGTGGTTGGCGTTATGTGCAAAATATTCAGACACTTAGTTTTATGGCGTTAGTGTGATCATGCGCAGATGATACAAAAGAAAGGACATCAATATGCGGAAGTGATGCTTAGAAATATTCCCTTAAGTAAAACATGGAATGCTCGCTTTGGCGACAGGTAACTTGCATTAGGCGCTGCAGATGTAGGTTCCTTTTGGTACCTACAAAAGGAAGGGAAAGATGTGCCGTTTTATCGATTACCAGTATATAAAACGAAGGCGAATACGTGCACTCTTTTGATGCGGCTATTTTATTGAAGAGTTGCCAGTGATGCTCTGATGCACCGTACATTTTCCCTCTATCGCACTCGTAATTCAATAGATGAAAGAAAATTGCAGTTACTTAAGTGTGCTGCGTAAGCGGTGAATGAAAGGATTTTCTTTGTACAATTAGGAAAAATTCATTACCAGCTTGGTTCCTTATTTCTCCTCAATAGGACCACGGCCGTGAAATTATGTCCCTTCAGTTACCTTTGCCGATATTTGCACTGTACTCTTGGTGCGCAGATCGGCAAAGTCAGCAGGTTAATGGGTTTTGCGAACGAGCCTCTACTATGGGCATTTACGAAAAAAAATACAAACGATAAAAGCTTAGCTAAGTGCTTTCCGACAGACATGTTGTGGTTTCTTACCCAGCCGTAATTGAGGCACACATTCGACATCGATCTTTAAACTTTAGTAATTACTACTCTCTTGAACTGGAATGACTGAGCAATTGGTTGAATTGAGCGTAAAAAACTGTAAGTTAACTCATTAGCTGCAAGCTTTGTCGAACATCTTGCCGTCGATAAAGCCATCGCTCCTGACGGGGACTTGCAAGGTAGACACACAGGTCCGTGAATCATGATTCAATTCAAATAAACGGACTTGACTGTTATTCTTGATCGCTATCGTTTTGGCCACAGAATGAAAGAGAACACCCGTCGATTCAGACAGGCATCCCCCAGTTTATAGACCGCTACCTGAAAGTCCATTTAAAGGTGGATGCCTGTTTGAAGAAACACGTGAAGCAAGAGAAATGGTTCAGTCCCAAAAAGCTGCTGCATGTTGGGACCAGATATGACAGTCTTGACGTGGAGGTATGGCACGCGTGTCCTCTATTTTTCTGTTTTGCTGTATTTTCACATTGGGGCAATCAGAAACATGTCAGCGCATTCACTGCTGATTTCCTTCTTTCTGCCCCTCACTTCCATCTCATCTTTCTATTCCCCTATCTTGCTTCCCCCCCGCAGGGTAGCCAACCGGACACATTTCTAGTTACCCTCCCTGCCTTCTGTCTTGCTGGTTCCTTCCTTCCTTCCTTCGCAATTCAATACCAGCTAACCAACTCATTCACTACCTCACTCTACAACACTATTCGCGTCCTACTAATACATGAATTGCGTCACAAGCGGCTACGCATTCCGCCCGCATGAGACACACCTCTCTGAAAGAATCGGAGACGTCGCCTGAAGGAACATGTAAGTCCCTTGGCGTCGTAATTTTGGTTGCTCTTGTACAACAGAAGTCTACGGGTTACTCCTGCAAACACCGCATCGGCGGTTTAAAGAAATAGGAGTAGCAGGTATCTGCAGCTTCTTATCCTTTCTTACACACAGAATGCCATTGATCACGAGAATAATTAAACGTGGCTCTTACATCGTTCATTTTATTTACCTTGCCTACATCCCCTCACAGAAGGTCCACGGTCTTCCAACTTTTTTTTTGCATACGCCATGAAAGAGTTCCATGTCGAAAGTTTTTCCCATCTATCTCTTCGATTTAGTTTTGTCCAGCGCGACTAAGATTGTTTTTCACATGCGTAATTGAAGCAGTGGATAGCGCGGAAAGGTTTTGCGTGTCGTCACGTGAAACCGGTTCATCTACGCTACACTAGAGGCAGAAGCGGTAATGGGAGGGGCGTCGGCAGCGGTCGTCCCTCGTCTCAGAGACAGCTCCACGACAGCGCCGTTAATTGAAAGGCTGGCCAGGGCGACCATATCGGCGCGAAGTTGTCTCTGCCTGCAGAAAATTGTCTCCTCGGGCGGAGAGAAGCAGTCCACGTGTTCCACCGCAAATTTTGTGCAAGAAAACAGGCCCTATTCAAAGCTGAAGGGAAATCGTTTAGCCTACTCGCAGCGGATGTTAATTATATTATACAGCACTGACCGGCCGCTATTTTCTCTCTTCAGATGCCTGCTACAGCCTATTTCAAGAGTCATGAGATAGCAGAAAGGAAGTCGCTGCCGCAAAATTCTTGCTTCTTCTGTAAATACACATCATTATTATAGTACCATCAGATATCAAAGCACATATTTAGAGGTTGAAGTTTGAATAATGGAGGACGTAGGCTTGCAGGTGCCATCGATAGGTGGACAACGCCGGTTAACGAAGCGGCCGAGAAGTGAACCAGAATGGAAACTAAAGATCGAGGAAGGAAAGCAAGGAGGAAATAAATTACCAGGTCATAGCCGCAAGCGCAAAAGCAAAGCCATGAAAAAGAATAGATTGAGCCAGTAGGAACAGAACTGACGTACAGGGCATGAGCTAACCTATTTCAGTTCGTGCTTAACGCCCGTATTTTAGTACATAGGTATTGTCACGTAGCCAGAAACGACGCATGGTTCTTAGGTAAAACGATATTTATTGAAGCGAACTTGTGCTCCGCAATAAGTTCCCCTAAAACACCTAAAACCAACAAATGAGAAGGCACAGTTCGCGGCAATATAATGCAACTGTGAATACAAGGTCAGCAAAGTAATACCGAGTGAGATGTTTCTGGCGCTCTCGCGGACAAACTTACTTTATTATGGCTTGAATGGCCTCGCATATACGAGAAAATGTGAGGATCACGGCAGGCGGCAGGAGAAAGCCGTAGAAGCCGACATCTAACACAAAACGCGAGATGATCCATTTAGGCTTGTATGCGCAATACTTGTATACGGAAGACTTGCATACTTTGTATAATGAAGTAATGTGCCTGAGTACAGCAGATCTAAGCACAAAAATACTCGTGAACTTTCACTTAACTGACGATGGTCTAGGCAAGTGACAAACTTTCGGACAGAGATTTCGTATTAAATTTCAAAGACCACGAGTGAGCACATATTTTGGGGCCCACAACAAAGGCTTGATCGTCGAAAGCATGCGGTGGGAGCTGCTGGCTATACGGAAAAGTGGAAAAAAATTACTTTGATTAAGTGCCCGAGCCTTGTTTAGCATATCTATTGCATAGCCAAATAGTTGAATATGAATGGTTCTGACGCTCGGAATGCTTCCGCGCAGTAGCGTTTAGACAATTAAGCTTTGTGTTGCTCATAATATTAAGGACACAGGGTAAGGTTATATATGAAAAAAAATCTAAATTTGTTTTTTTGCTTGTTTGGCATGCCAAAGCCTTGGATAACAGAATCCAGTACCCCACACATTTTGGCACAGTTTGATTCAGCCAAAAGGACCAGGTATTCGAGACCAACTGACGAGCAGGCACGCCCCCTTTTCTCAGGCCGAGCACAACCTGAGCTCTCTGCGCCAGGCGATTTTTTAAAACCGAACTTCCTTGCTTCTTTGAGCATAGCAGGTTGTTTGAAAAGTAGTCTGGCTACCCAAATGCACATGGCACAGTTTTTTTTAACAAGCGTGGCATTTACCGAGTCCGCTTGCCTTGTGTGTGTGAGACGCGCTTCGAGACGCGGTTCTCTGCCTTTATTCTCAGTTTAGTTGCAGCTTTGTTGATTTTGTTGCAGCAGAAAAAGGTACGTTCGTCTTGACAAAGTCAAATAAACTATTTAGAAAGCGCAGTATAAGTGGAAATCGACACGCTTTGGCTACTGCAAAAAATGAGACCGGGAGCGCTCGTGCGAGCACTTGAGCAAGTAACTTTGCTCCTCATTCAGCGTCGCTGCAAGGACAAGATGTTACCTGTAGTGACAATTGCTACGCTTTAATTGATGTGGAGCTTCTACAAAGCGTGATCACAAGTAACTCTGTCTGTATAGAGTGCAGATGAACCATGGAGCTCGTAGAGCACACACTGAATCTTGTTCCTTGGAATGGAAATTCCCAGAACTGCCCCCTTTGTAAATGTGCTAACTTTCAACAAAGCGTACATGACCCGAGTAAACGTCCTCAAGGCCGTTTGGCATACCAACAAGGCGCAATATTGTGATATGATTGGGTGATATCGATCGCCATTGACAGTATTTTGCCGATGGAGAGACAGGAGATATGATAAGGCAAGCCAGGGAACCAAGAAAACAAGAAGAGAAGCGAAAATCTGATTCGTGTGATGAGTATGTGGCTTATTGCTATCAATTAAATTGATGAGCGCATATTTTTGAACAAAAATGAAATAAACTTGTATTTTTATTTAATTCCCCATATCTCGAAATGTATTTTTCTTACATTTGCCCCATTATCACAACAACTTGAAAATGAAGAAAGTCGATTTTTTACCAAAATAAACTGAACACCATTACAAAGTTGTTGAGCTAGAAAGGTGTACGTATACGGAAGAGTTTTCATTTTTTGTCAAATGTATTTAAAAATAATCACAAAAATTACTCGCTGTGATAAAAAATCGCGAAAATGTCAGTACTTGAAATACGATTGTAATTCTAGCTGCATGGCAACAAGAAACGCCGACCAATAAAATGACAGAAACCCGAGTGTTTTACGCCCAGTAGCTTTAGCGAAAGTGGGTCTTAAAAAACCGTAAAATACATAGGAGCCTTGGGGCCTACCCTGTGCCGTTAAAAGGAAATCTGCCACAATACTGAGGGTCTGCTAGCACCAACTGTGAAGTTGTCCCCATCGCTGAACACCTCTATACTTTTCGATATCGAGTCCTTCGTAAACCATTGCGGGACGACAGCAGGTCGCGTGAGGCTCACCCATGTGGCTGACAGCTGTTATATTTATCTGAAAAACAGCAAAGGTGTGCATGAAAATGTACTAATAATCTCGCTCACGCATTTGAAAGGTCTCCTGAAATTAAGATCATTACATAAATTCAGGTGCGTGGCTAAGACATACTTACCTAGCCCTTTCGGCCCTGGCGGTGTCAATTGACACCACCGTACAACATTTCCCCTAGCATCATGGAAATGAAACCAAAACTGCATATTCTTGCGGGAATACTTCTTCAATGGTCCCCACTGCGATTGACACCAAAGTTGCGACATGTTTACAGAGCTGCGAGTCACAAAGAAGAAGCTTGAGCGAAGTCATGGGTGACGCTGAGGCGGGTGAGCTGAGGCGAGTAAGCGCCGTTTTTGGGACGTCGTGCACAAGCTGTTTGAAGGAGTATCACACTAAAAAATGAGACGTGGTTCACATTTTGTATGCTCTCGTGAGTAGCAGAGATAAAGAAGCCATTTTCCTAAATTCACGACCACTGAGCCCTAATGACCTAATTTGACTTTATGCTAATTAATCCATAAATACTTGCCCCAAAGGCTCGATGTTTCGTTTTTGGTCTCTTGAGGTCCTAACTATTAGGAAAACACGCGGAAAAGAGGTATCCCGCCAAAATAAAAAATCGAGGGCTGAAAGGGCTAGGGACCACATATGACCCTTGTGATACGGTAGTGGGCCAGGTGGAGTCAATTCCGCATACGTGAATGCCCTACTCATTCGATGTGAGCCTATAGACTGCTCACACGCGAAAATCCTGACGCCGGCGACTGTACAGAAATGCGGCTTTATATAGAAACGTGGTCCTCGAAGGTTCACCGGCAACATGGTCTAGGTTCATCGGCAACAGTGGCCTAGGCCTGGTGCTCGACCTGGCTCATGCAGTTAAACGTATCAAAATGTAAGTTTATGCACGTGTCCCGTAAGAAATCTAATCTACACTTCCCATACACGTTAAACAATACCGCTCTACAACAGGTGGAATCTTATAGGTATCTCGGCGTAGAAATAACAGATAATCTAAATTGGCCTAAGCACATCACGTCACTTTCTGCAAGCGTTTCTACATCACTAGGTTTCATCAGACGATCACTCACATTTGCTTCGCCCACAGTTAAACTAATGGCATACGAAACTTTTATACGCACCAAACTTGAATACGCATCCCCTATCTGGAACCTCCATCAAGAGTACCTAATCGAGGCGTTGGAGGCAATACAAAATCGAGCTGCTCGTTTTATAACTTCCAAATATGATTCTAGATTGAGCGTCACTAACATCAAAAGTTCGATTGGTCTAACCCCTTTGGCATCCCGTCGCAAAATAGCAAATCTTTGCCTTTTCCATAAGCTGTATTATAACTTTCCTCATTTACGCGAGAGCCTAATCCTACCGCCCATGAGATCATCACGACGTCTGTTTAATTGTCACAGTGTTCAACGCATTCATGGTTCAACTAACGCCTTCAACAAATCATTTCTACCGACTGCCATATCGGATTGGAATGTACTTCCTGACGGTATTGTTAGTGAGGTAAACTGTGTGAAATTTAAAGATTTATTGTTACAGCACCACTGTCAGGAGGACAAGTAGTAGCCCTGTTCTTCGCGCGTTTATACCTGCCTTCCCATTTTCATGTTATGTTTTATTGTTTTTATTGCTTTTTCCCCCTTACTCTATTTTTTTTCTTGTTTTTCCAACAGTATTTATGTCACGTAACCTTCTGACCCGTGGTTACCTATTGTTACCCCCCCCCCTTATGTAATGCCCCATGAGGGGCCCTTAAGGGTAAATAAATGATGATGATGAACATGCGTATTTTTAAGCACCATGTGCAAATATTTATGCTCTCTCAATGTATGGAGAGCTTGTCAGGGATCAACCGTTCTGGATATGGGCACTCTCATCTTTTATCGAGGCGATTTGTCATTTCACGCTGTCACATTTCACTGTTGCGTTGAGATGAACGCATGACTGTCGTTGCTACCTTTAGCAACAAAAGCGTTGCGCTGCTAAGTACGTGGATGAAGGTCCAATTCCCGGCATGGAGGAAGGAAACAATTATGAGGGAGCATTGCTCAATGCGACCGAAAGAATAGTAGTAGGTGAAGCACGTACAGGAATAGCTTCCCCTTGCCCGCATTCTTGCGATAGAAGAAGAGGTCGGATTTTTTTTTATCTGGGAATGTAGGCTACTCGACAAGACATCAACACGGCTCCGATAATGTGAAAAACACCAATGCGATCTTCATATTATTTTTGCATTGATTCTCGCGTTGATAACCACGCATTTCATTTACTGCCGGCGATGTTAAAAATACAGTCAAACGTCTCTACAGCGAACGATTCTACAATAAAAATCCAGTAGAAGAAGCATTCTGAAAGTGCCAAGAACATTGTTAAAAAAAGTGTTTGAAAGAAGGCTGTCATAACGGGAGCGCGGAGCAAATTATTAAGCTTCATCATGTGGACGTCTGAGGTACAATGCCGCAAGAAAAGCAGGCAGGGGCAGCCACCAAATGAGGTACCCTTATTGAAGGAAACAAAGCATTGCAGCATGACAAAACAAAACATTACACGCTTCATGCGTTGCCAGCGGTCTAGGCCTTTATGCTTTCAGAGGAAACTGCACTTGGGCGAGCACAGAATGTTTCACTCTCTTGCTTAATTGTAACCTATTGTGCTACAAAAATATATTTTAGCGGAGGACTAAACATGGTCCCAGCTGATGCTCATCGGCAAAGCTACCTTACTTCAAGGTATCTTACACACAGCTCGCATTAAATAAGTACGCATTCTTGTAGAGCTACCGTTCAACCCTTTGATATGATAATCTTACGCACTCATATTGATTCTTGTCGTTCTTGAAGCACGCAAGAAGTCGAGAGTACGACGGAGGCCCGCCTGGCCGGGATGAAGCGGTTTAGAAGACGAGATCCGGACACCGACTAAAAGGATTTTTAAAGAAACGATGCATTAACACATGCATTAATGAGAGCCATGTTCCCAATTGGGAATATGGCTCTGTGAGGGGCCGAAGCGTTAAGAGATGTGTTTTTTAAAATCATTTGGTCGGGGTTCAGCTTCCCTTCTTTGATATGCTCCAAAGGCTTGAAATAATCTCTAAATCTTGAACAGCATAGAAAGCATTAAGCGAATTACTCAGCGATATATACGGTGTGCAGAATCAAGCGTTATATTATCGCGGCAGCGAAACAAAACAACGCAAGAAACTCTTCACTGTGAATTACACTGGCAAAAATGAAGAAAAAAGGCTTACAACTTCCTTGCGCATTATTAATGTTCATAGTTAATGGGACAATAGTTAACAATCTCGAAAAAAGAGCGTGAATGGCCGCCCGTTTGATTAAAGTTCCTGGAGGTTCGCTTTTTCTTATTGCTGAAAGATTTCGCCCTCACCATATAGCACCACGGCGCGCTGTAGATTATCTGCAAACTGTAATATAACTGCCGACACATCCACCATAACTCATCGTAATTGTGGTTGCTCACGTGGTTTCCGGCAGGTCATAATGAAACGGTACCCACGCCGGAAGGCAATACCTCTTTCAGGAATTATTATAAGCACAATGCCCAGGGGCAACAATTTGTTACTAGGCGTTCTGTGCCTTTCCTTTCCAAGCTCAACAATGCGCAGTATACGTTCAGGAAAAGCCCATAAGGAAACTCAATATTACTCAGAGTGATTTGTCCACCCCTGAATCCGATCCAAAAAAACGATCGCAGCCCGCCTTGTTCGCTCCTGCTCTTGCAGCATAAAGGTTGGAGAAGGTCTGAGCAACGCCACTCTTCAGACATTCTCGACTAGCCGCATCTGTGGTTCGTTTATTGTCATAGCGAAAAACCAATGGGCATTGTTGCTAGCTCTCCGTCGTCTATAAGCTTTTGTTGGAGAAATGCTATTGGAATTTACGTCATATGTAGCGTGACTATAATGTCTCATTAACCAAGATGAAAAATGCGATGCAAAAGAACATACGTGCACGTGCATGCCTTAATGTCAAAATGAGGGCTTGATGGCGCACTTTTCTTTCAATCTGGTGTGGCAGAATTTAAAATTTCCTTTCTGTCATTTCATTAGGAGGAGCTTCGCAGAATTAGTGCCTCAAATTGGAGCAAACACCGTGTGTATAAGGTAGTTATCTTAGTAGTAACACTATGGCCCTATAAACAAAAGTCGCAACGCTGATTTCGCAATAAAGAGTCCATGCGATGTGGAATGCTTGTCGACCGTCTATTTCCCGCTGGTCAATGCCGTCCATGTTTTCAAAATTAATCTCTTTTTAATCCAAACGGACATTCAACGATGGAAATGCATAATTATTCAGGATTAAGAGCCCATAAACGGCGCTTTCGTTTCCTTTGTCATGGAAATGGCGTTTGCTCTCGTGAGTTGAGCCTTGTAAGCCGAAATGGACATCAATTTCAGCATGCGATGGCATTAAAATGTGCGCTTTCCTTTTCGTCCACTCCTAAGCTTATTATAAATATTTGTTTCCTTTGATTCCCTAAGCTCTGTAGCTCATCTTGTATCGCGCATCGCGTTTAAAAAGCGGCATATTAAGCTTGTGTTCATAATCCGGGCCTTTTTGTTACCACAGGAAAGAAAATCACTGTATCTGTTTTCTGCAGCGTCGCCAGAGAATAAAAGAAATAGCACTTCAGCACATAGCTTTGCGGAAATTATCATTTCCGCAAAGCAACGACAAGGCGTACCGCCGAAGCGTCACGTTTTGCACGTTTGCATCTGCACGGCTCCCCTCTAGATTTTCGCTCTGGGCATTAAATAAGCGTCATGTAGTGGTGCCGCCGCTAAATTTGCGTAGGATATTTGTGTTAGTATAAACATGCGGGACGAGGGTTTAATGCCGGTCAGGATTCGAGGGAAAATATGTTATTTTTTATTTAAACAACGGCATATAATCAGTGATCAACGATGGCAGGAAAGAGTAATGTAATAATATCTGATGTTTTGCGTGTCAAGGCAACGATATGATTATAAAGCACGCTCTAGTGGACGGCTCCTGAAATGTTAACCATCTGGTGTTTTTACCTTACACTCTCGTCGCACACTACGCGGTCCTCTAGGAACTTTCCTCTATCGAAATGCAACCGGCCCGGCCGCGACTTTCGAATGAACAGCTGAGCACTGTATACCACCATACCAAGAACGCAAACAACTGCGCGAGAGAGGTCCGTTTGAGCGACGCCCAGTTCGTTGCACACCCAGTGAGCCGAGTTGTCCTCAGCTCTGGTATTGAACCGGTTCGACCAGCACAGCATGCCTCTGCTTTACCGACCTACCGACTAGACCACAGGCTGCCCAGTAACCTAAGATGGAGGGAAAGAGGCAGTCAGGCAAAATGATCTGCAATGTCGATAATGCTCCCTACGTGGAAACTGAAAAATAACATGGGGGAAACAGAACCTTGCTGAAGGAAAGGAAGACCTTCTTATTTGGCTAATTCGGATCGTTTGTCTAGCAAAATGACGCAGCATCTGTTCCTTGTTCATATGTACTAGTCGATGACATTAAGAACGGCTATTCACTATTAGAAGACATCGCTTTTAAATTAGATCTTCCCTGGCACCAGCCACCCTACTGGAGCACCTATGTAGGCCGCTTGGTTTCTGCGCATTTGCGTGAAGAAAGTCATCATATTAACAAGAAAATAAGCCGCGATAAAACTCTACTAGCCGCGACACAACTCTAATAAGTAGGCAAGTTTCTTCGCAGTTAACTATTTACACACATTAGTGTCACCAAATGACAACATGCATAATTTCTAATCGCTTGCAAGATACGCCCCGATAACATAACGCGAAATGATAACCTTTCCTAATCTTTTGTGATCCCAACGCTCTGTGAACCCTCTTTAAGTGGGCGCATGAAAACGTCGATCAATGAAAAGGTGTGCCTCCAGTGGGTTATGTCATGCAAGTTTCCCACTCGCTGCCCCCGGCCAATATCAATTTGTATAAAACAAAATCTGAAAAAAGTTTCACATATATTAGCAGGTACGAATGATATGCCAAAAAATTTACCATTTTGTGCATTCTATTTTTGACAATTTGCGTTGCTGCGTTGTGTAAATATTACACTTTTAATATAACACAGCTTTACAAACTACCGTTGTGTTTTTGAATTCTTAATGCCGATGTAAAAGTGCGCAGGATATAGCGTTATTTCGGACTTTTAACAAAGAAAAAATTAATAGAAGAAAAAAATGGAGTTATTTTCATAGAATTGTTCTAAAAATGTTCTACTTTGTAATCTTCGCATCTACGGTGTGCCTTTTTCTAAAATCAAAGCCTGAATTCCGCAAAAACACCATTTCAGCCTATGTGTAGGAGTTCGTAGCACACTAACATGGTCCTTTCAAAAATACGCAAATAAGCAAACGTAACGAAGAGGTAGAATAAGTTTCTCATAGAACTGTTGTGAGAGGTCTGTTCTGTTTTCACTGAGGAAAAGATCTCGAATTTGACTCACATTATTGCAATGTCCTCTGCGCGCATCGACTTCATCTGTTAGCATGTTGGTTGGAAACACGAACCCGTGTGGTGCAGATGTTGTTATGTGTGCTGAGGAATAAAAGCCGTGCTCGCAATACGCTTACAATATGCTTAAATAAGATGAACGGCATTGCGTGTTTCCGTAACATATACAGAATAAAGCTGCCTGCCAATAATATTTATCAAATGTGTTCGTTTCTTTATTTTCGCTTCACTGACCTTACCCTGACTGAATGTGTGTCGTGCAAACGGTGCTCTCACTTCACACTCATGAAAGCGAGATAGATTATGACATAGAATATGAGATGGCCGGCAATTTATGAGAATGCTCCTACTTAAAAAAAAACAAGGTATTGGCGCGTAGGCACGCCCAGGCAGCGCCATTTTTTGAAACTTTAATGTCGACATGTTTTTGAAGCCCATTTAGCAAATATATACAGTTAAACGGCGTTGCATAATTATAGTCATTTCCTAAATGTTACAATATTCACCGACGCAAACAACATTTTTAAGATTAAAAGAGGCCAACTACGAGAACTCGATACGCTTGAGCTTGGTGGTATGGCGCTTGGCATTAAAATATTTGTCGAGCAACGGCGACATGGAAGAAAGTCGTGGTTTTCAAACAGTTATCTTAGTCTACTAAGTCTATGTGACAGATGAATAGCCCCACCGTGAGCTTTGCTAGCAGAGCGCGAGCGGACGTACTGTGCGTTTCGCGGATACGCTAAAGCGGAAAAAAAATCTTTCAAGAAGTGCACCTATAAAAATAGAACAGTGCTTGGTAGAGTTAGCCTTAATGCTGAACTGTCAGCAATAAATGAAAGCGTGGCATACTTCGGCCTAAGGCAGAGTTGCCGAGATAACGATTTCCTAATGATGCTAGCATATAGATAAGTCAGGATGACAGGTATGTTTCTCTCCTTTAATTTGCGGTTTAGTAAAGGTAAAATGCGCGGAAGGAGTGCTTGAAGACGTGGTGGTTGGTAATATGGAGGACTGTTATTTTGGAGTACACTACTGGACACTACTGTCGAGATTGCAAGTGACAGTAGAATGCGGCTAAGAATGCGACTAGTCACTAAGAATGCGGAAACTGCGCCTAAGAAGCGTATGCATAAAATGAAAGTGATGACATGTGCGTCGGTTTGAGAAACTTTTCTCGAAATTTTTCTAATGTTTTTTATGACTTTCTTTGATTTATTAAACTTTTTATCGACATTCAATTGAATAGCTTGCGCGGCTGGTGTAAGGCTAAGATCGACCAATTTCGCTATATCGGAATCCGGTAGAATATCTACAATTATGGGCCCCGTGCTAAATGAGCCCCAGCGGCAGAGACGCGTATGCTTCTCCATCCACTCTCACACCCTCACTCCTTAAACCCTGATAAGTGCTGCTCACAGTTTGGCACTGTCTGGTCGGTGGCGTAAAGAACGGTTAATTCATCTTGGGGCTAGCTGATTAACGGGTCACTATAAGGCATCCGATAAGAAGCCACGGGGCAGCTGCTCATTAATCAGTCTTTGCGCAATCTCTCCTCTAGTCGGACCTCGTTTCCTTCTTAGCTTATGCATTTCCGCTAGATTGCTATGCCATCCGACGATCCACACCAGCTCCTTATCTCTTCGCTCAAGAAGTCTGTCTTTACGCAGTTATATTCTTACATCCAGCGCCATTCCAATATACGCTGCCATGGTGCAGCGGTACCTGATTTACGCTGTGGCAGGCATTCGCTTCATCTCTGTGAAGGGAAAAACGGGGAAACTGGGGAAACAGATTGCTGGGAAAGTATGGGCGAGACGCGTCCCTAGTGTACCATTTTTTTTTTGTGGGAGTGGTGAGGTTGTCCGGGGTGTGCGAGATTGCCGATGAAGCATTTTCGATTCGGCGTTAATTTGAGCGCATGCTATAGTCTTTCAATAGAGGTTGGTGGATTTGTGCATGCAACCAACTATAGGATCTTCCAGTAATGACAAGAAAAATACCGCTAACGCTGCCCCGCAAATGCGTGAACCACAGCACATACACAATTCAGCTCAAAAGTGTTTTCAATATACTGAGAGCCATACATGGGAATGCTCCTCTACACATAGTATCGCCGTTAGAAGGAAAAATTACCATCGAGTGGTTGGGACCACTCAGGTAAAAGAGAAATCCATAGAAATTTCTCTGAAGTAAGCATTCTCAGTCGGCGACAAATTCGTGTTGGTCTGCTGGACAACGACCGTGCTTGTCGGAGCGCTACATTTAAAAGCGTTCCATCCAGCGCGGCCGTGGCTGGACCAAGACATATTACCCTGGATTTCGACCAATGTTTATCCCACCAAGACGCCGTACTTCTGAAAAATACGCATTGACTTCCCTTGTACAATTTGGGTACGGTATGTCCGGGCAGACTTGATTCCTTTAGGTAGTATGCGAGAGTTTATTGGTCAGCTGCCAGCCTGTAAAAAGGACACGTGCTTGGTGAAGAGAGCTGGCAAAAAAAAAGTGTTCCACACTTGCTATCATAGCTACGAGCAGCGTCGGCTAATACCCCAAGGTTTACACCCCGAGAAATACCCAATAATGTAGACGTGAGCGCGACCGCCGCACGTTGTTCGATTAGTAGAGTTTCGCACGCGTTATCGGAAGGCTGTACGGATAACATAGGCTTGCTCCTTACCAGCGGCAAAGTTGCGTTTATGTCCCCACTTAATTTCCTTTCCATTCATGTGATAATCACAACATTACAGTAGAAGACTACAAATAATGTCCCATATATTTTCCTTCGATTCATTGTCTGTCGGTTTCATAATGTTGCAATCTATTCGAGGGCGAAATAAATATTTCTCACTTTGTTTTATTATCCTCCTTCGAGCGGTACTGATCGGCAAGAGAGACATTTTCATCTTTTCTTTAGAACAGAGGCACTGAGAACGTCCCAGCTCTGTTCTGCAGAACAATATTTCTGCCTGTACGCGTTCCGCATATGAAAAATGACACGTTTCTCTACACACCGAGAGAGGATAACCCTAACGCAAGAACTGATGGGAAAGTGGGCACATCGAAAGAGGAACGCCGCTGCTTTATGCGCATCCCTCTAAAAGCACTCGAGCTACGACGTCGTTCCAAACGTCCTACAAACTATCCATACCCAGACATTTAGGTCGAGAGAACCCTATACAGCGAAGAGCTCAAAATGAATCCGGGAATTCACGACGCGGATTCACAGTGAAATCGATTCCTCTCCGCAGAAAAAACAATATCGGTGATTTGAAAAAAGGATTACGAAACTTTTTTTAGGGAAAGCGGGCACGGCAGAACACGTGCATCTGCGCCGATATTTGTGTTGTAAGAACATTCACGCACGTACAAAAACACAAGACTCTTGATTTTACTGCGGCAGTGATGTATCCGTTTCGCACGCGAGCAAATGCCGAAATGATAGAGACAAATGCGCAGGCACCCCAATTTAGCCTGCATTATTGCAGAGCTGTTGAAAGCAACCCATTCAGTTTAGAAGGGCCCGAATGAATCCAAAAAAACGTAGCTCGATATGTCCTTCCTCTTGGGAAAAAGTGAAGCGAAAACGCAATGCTCATTCGTTTTGCCGTTTGGTGCTCTCCGGAAAAAGTGAATTCTTTCCTTTTAAAACCATTTGTCCCATCGGGTTGAGACATGCAGTACGCGGGTTCACTATTTCAATGCCGTAGCTGATGAAAGATGACACGCTCTCAAGCCCACTGCAAATCCTGCTTAACTGACACCACACAACGTTTTGCATATGCTTAACCAGGTCTTAACGAGATAATCTGCTTAAGCCTTAGACAAAAAGAAAGGGCAAAAGAAACTGAGGCGTCGGTTGGATACTGCACTCATCCTTCATCATGCCTCAAATATTTCTTCCAGTTTGTTTTCATGCTCAGACAGGAGATCCATGCATAAGCTTCAGATTGCGTACTCGTGTCCTTTAGGTTTTCGCAAATTATATATATATATATATATATATATATATATATATATATATATATATATATATATATATATATATATATATATATATATATATATATATATATATATATATATATATATATATACACACTCTGTCTTCGAAGCCATCTTACAGAAGTCCCTTTTGTTTCCATACTTCAAACTCGAGCTCTGCCTCTGTTTCTCCCGATTTGATTATTTAAGGTCCGTCTATTTACTCTTTCGATTAATCTGCATTTGTTAGCCTACTTTATTAACACTGGTCGCACCAACAGCCGACGCGTGTAATATGCGCTAACTGCAGGAGCAATATCATGACTTCGATGTCAGACAGTGTATTGGCTGGTCGTCGAAGCAATGGAAACGCTACGAACAGGCATTGCAAGTTTGGCAACTGCGGCGCGCAGACCTCCGCCAAGACCCGTCCACTATTTTCAGCACCTGCGGTATCATGTCTGCTCAGTCTGAAGCGTCGCATCTGGAGTCCTGGAAAGTTGAGCCGAGGGAAACTCATTTCGCCTCTATTTTGATATTTGTATCAGCCATAACTCGAGTTCGTGAAATCATACCATAATTTCGCTCGCTGTTTGCTCCTAAACCAACTTTAACTGTAGCACTTACTAAGTTGAGAATGAGACGTGGTCTGAAAACTCGATTTTCGCTAATTTCGAATGGCAGGTTGATAACGAAGCAAATAGTTGATAACAAATTTGGAGGCGACCCTAATGCTTGACTGAGGTGTCTGGTGATAGCATTTCCACCCCAGCATTCGTCTGTCCCGTGAATTCTTTGGGTCATCTTTTTGTTTCGCGCGCTACCGACGCAGATCACAGAGGCCCCTTTGAAAGAAGGCGTGGTTGAGACGTGCTCCGTCAATTGCCGCAACGATTTGAGCTGCTCACAAATTTTCCAGGAACATAATCAATTAAGTTTCATTAAATATACTAGCAGTTAGTTGGCTGCCATTTTAAGTAAAGCTATGCACCGGTACTATCTGTATCCAATATAACTGTTATTTTAAGCCAGAACCGTCAGTTTCTGCTTTTTAGAACTTTTTCGTGATATTCGGAAACCCGAATTCCGAGGCATTCTGCACTATTAGGAAAGCGTTAGTTTGTGAACTGCTCCTGAAATTTGTGACGTCTGTATTTTTTTTCCTCCTTTAGCCCATGGTATGACGCGCTTTTAACCGATAAACAAATAACTAGCTGCTAGAGTATTTGGGGAAAGTGCATGGGTTCACGATCAGCTAGTGCAGGAGCTTGAAGGTGCCATCACCTCCATTCTCCACTAACTGCACATTTCTTTCGATCACTGAACGTATTTGTGCATACCGGTGGCTTTACTCGTATCGCAGAAGGGCAAGTTACTAATGTACCTGAAATAAACTGTCTTAAAAAAATGGCGTCGCAGATACACCTAAGTTGTTCACCGTAGCCCCCTGACGCTGTAAGCAAGTGTAAGGGTGCTTTTATCAAGCTTAGGTCACCTCAGAAATTTAACTTTAGTAGCAAAACACTATTCCTTTGTTAATAATATAGCTAGAAACGGCATATATCATGTCTAAGAAATTTGTCAAATTACTAGATATGTATTCGTCAATACAACTCAGAAAGCATTATTCATTCAACAATACCTATATTTTGGTCAAACGAAGGTCTTTAGAATTTAGATTAAAAGAAACATGGAAGACTTAACGTACACCCATCTCTTTCGCGCGTTTTGTTTTGTTTTCTTAGAGAAAAAGCTAATTCCTTATTCTGGTAGCACTCGCAATTGCCATGAAAAAGTATTCGATTATCCACCTGGCAATTCTCATAAAATGACTGGTCACTACTTCAGCGCAAGGTTAATCCGCTTCGCGGTTAGGGCATTTCATCAGCAGGCCGTGGATATGGCATAAGCGCTGCAGCCATGATGGCGAATAAATTGTTTTATGTGTATCTTGAATTAATACGGTTATCCTTCTCATTCCGTTTTGGCGTCGCTATTCACATTTAAAGTATGTTACCTTAATGTTAAGTGGAACAATGCCCCGCCACGGTGGTCTAGTGGTTATGGCGCTCGACTGCTGACCCGAAGGTCGCGGGATCGAATCCCGGCCGCGGCGGCTGCATTTTCGATGGAGGTGAAAATGTTTGAGGCCCGTGTACTCAGATTTAGGTGCACGTTAAAGAACCCCAGGTGGTCGAAATTTCCGGAGCCCTCAACTACGGCGTCTCTCGTAATCATATCGTGGTTTTGGGACGTTAAACCCCAGATATTATTATTAAGTAGAGCAATATAAACCGTTAACCGTTACTCGCGTTCCGGATCGGCAATTCATAAAGAAGGAAAATTCTCCGCAGCATCGAAACGCCCGCCTCGGCATAGTTTACCGCTCTACTTGCACCTTCAGATGTTAATGCATAAACATTGGTTAGGGTAAGGACTATCAGAATCGTTAGCCCCAGTTCTGTCAACATTCAACTGTCATGTTGGTACTTGAAACAACTTCCTGACAAAAACAAACAGGCACGGTTAGTCGGTTCGGCAGTAACTAATGCGGTTAGGTTCCTCCAACACCAAGATACTTCACTAAAGCCATAACCCGGGTCTCCCGTGAAGAGAGTCCTTGATGCACACTGCAACAACAGAGTCATAAAAAAAGGACGTTCTTCGGATTGAGCCTCCATGCAGCGAGGAGTGTTGTTTGGTTTGCCTGCTTCCGGTCACATAATGACCCATGCGCGCAGCCCGAAAAGAAAACAGCTCAGACCAAGGGCGAGCGTGATCGAATGGTGTACAATAATAGGGAGCCTTTGTTGTCAGAGCACTGCAACTTGTTTATGCCAAAACAGTTGTCATTAAACCAAACTCACAGTTGGGAGATGAGCTGGTGAAGAGAAGCTGCCCACAAATGAATGGTTAGAAATAACATTATTTCGTTAGTTCTAATCTAGATGACAACTATCAAGGAGTAACAAAGCCATACCGCAAGTAGATGACTGAACGCTGTACAATGAATTTGGACGTATATGTTTATTGTGTCACGGGAAACCGGCAACGTTTTTAACGTGCGTGGATTCGCCACAAGGCTGTGGTGCAGTTGCACGAACTGCTTAACCGCACATCATTTATCATGATGACATCACAGCGCTCTGAATAAATATAGGTATCTTAAACACTGGTGATTCGCACAGTATCACAAAAGAACTTTTTAGGAAAAGTCGCATTTCCCAAATTTTTATATTTGACCAATAGGGACTAGGTCATGCATAGGTTGTATAGTTATCATTGTGTATTTTTCACAGACTTGTTGAACACCTAGGGCAACTGGGCTGCGAGCGCTTGCATTGTTTCAAAGAACATACGTATAGCGTTGCCTGCGCGACATTGCTTACTAGTGTATTTATTTGTCTTTTTTTGGCTTCACCTCATACCATCGAAGGGTTCGTTTTTGTCTTGTTTCCCTCGGCAGCAAACTCTTCCCGGATATTGAATCTTGCGCTGCACTGTTATACCAAGAGCTTGTGCGCGTAGAGAAGCTAATAAGGGTATGGTGACCGCGATCGCAGACAATTTTATTAGCCTGTCTCCATAGACAATATATATCTTGACCGTGTTTACATAAAGACTTTTGAGCACAAGGCCTCCAAACGGGGAAATAAGAAAACTTAGTATTAAGTTATTGAAAATACGGCAGCCTTTAGATTGCAGAGCCTTCAGAGGAATCATATCTCTTGCAGAAGACGTTGAACGACCAGATTGCTATCAAAATTCATCTATTGTCAAGCATTTACAATCGTTATTATACGTATACAATTAAAGTACCCCTAGCCGCCCTGAGTACAAAGACGAGGAAGTGGTTTCTTTCTCGCCTTCGCTACCCTTCCCACCGCCGCTGTCTCCTCCTCGCCACTCATTTCTTAGAAGCACGTGTACAATGTCAGCACTAAGCGTTAAGCCTATCAGGTTTTCGCGCTTGTCGGCTACACGCTGTTATATTTGAATGCGCAGTCGAAAATACACAAAATGAAGTGAAATAAGTTGATCGCGCACGATAGTCACGCAAGACAAGGAAGAACGGATGGGCGGCTGCATGGCAACATTTCACAACTGATATTTCGCGCATATGGACTAATAAAGAGTATGTACCGTAATGACGTCACGTGTATCACTGTTATTGCGTCACTAAGTGTGCTAGGAAGACGACAAACGCCAGGAGAGAATAACGCGCTCGTGTTTTGTATTTTCAGAGGCTGGTGAGGGGCCCTTTAAAGCAAAAGTTCTTTCTTCGCGCCTCAAAAGTTATAGCGCCAATACGGCCTTGCGTCCCTAATCTGTTCAAATAATCCATTAAACGTGCTGTTGCTATTTAGAATAGCTCTAATTTCTCCAATGATCAAGCGGCCAGTGTCAGAACGCATGTTATGAAACAGCCTAAATTCGACGAGGTGGTCAGTGTTAGATACCGCTGGTGACAGTGTAACGAAGTCAGCTCGAAGAGAGAGATAATGAACCGATTTTAGACCAGGCGCGCGTACTCTTCTTCAAGAAGAGGGTGGCTTTGCTCTTCCAGGTAGCCATGGCTTACAGCCGACGTCAGTGAAAGGCGTTGCTCACGTAAGCTAGGAACCTTTACGACAAAAAACGTCCTAAATGATCAATGAAAGCAACAGTTGTGAGATATGAGAGCGTAATTTTTATTACCGAGGGGAGCCTTTATGTTTTTTGTGACGCCTTTGCGCGTTCGCATAAACTGTAATCATCATGAATGGCTCATACCTATCTAGCGCGCGCAATCCAATAACTCGTCCGGCGCGCTCTCTCTTCGTCTTCTTCTTCATCTTCTGGTTCGGTCCCCGAACTTGTGCGCCCGGCGCGCACTCTCCCGCTGAGCCGATTTATCGGGCATAGGATGAAATAACTCGGATGGGCGATAGAACTAGAACAGAGAGAGACCAAGAAAGGGAGAAAGAGAGAGAGAGAGAGAAAGAGATGGAAAGAAACAGAAAGAAAATTCTGGCGAAAAATGGTTTCCTTACGGGGCGGGATTCAAACCGGCGTACCCACGATGCGAAGGCGAGCATCGTAACCACTCGGCTGTCCAGGCACGCTAGCACAGTGAAAACATAGCCTTGTGTGGTATAGTATAGCAAAGAGGTGGGAAAGTGAAGTAAGGGTTAGGAGGAAACAAGTGAGGGTGAGGAGGAGGTGGAAGTAGGAGGGGGGAAAGTAAAGGATAGCACAGAAAGAAAGAGATAAGTAGAGATGAAGAAAGTGGAAAAACAGAAATGGAAAGAAGACAGAACGAGAGCATCAATGAAAGAGAGCTAAAGATATAGACAGAAAGAGAAACAAATAGACAAGAAAGAGGAAGAGAGAAATGGAAAGAGAGCGAAAGAAAGGGAAAGAAAGATAGAAAGAGCGAGAAAGAGAAATAAAGATATATATATAGAGAGAGAAAAAGAAAGAAAGAGAAAAACGAAGAGAAATGAAGACGGTCACCCAGCTCCGCACTTCCTTCAGGCTTGGCAAGACTAGCGGGAAAGTGCCGTACTGTTGTTCTTTCCCGATCTTGTAATTTCTTAATGCAGCAGACGTGGCTATTGCAATTTCTGAACACTGAAACATCATATCTACTCGTATATATTGAATATTGGCCACCACCGGCGCTGCAAATTTCATAGTGAGCATGAAGTCGATAATTCTCTGTTTTGCGCTGAGAGTATTTCTTCACTTTATACAACAGGTGTGATCCTGAAAAGTAAGAATATTCAGTCGGCAAGAAGCCTCTGCCGCCATACTCTTCTGCTGTTAAAGTAAGTTCACTGCTCACAATCCACGTTACTTTCGTACCTTATTGCAGTGCACAGTGTTTCGCTGGATTTCGACGTTAGTTCGATATGTCATACTTTAAGTCTTGCAGTTTTACAGAAAATTGTCATTAATGCACTAGCTGTAGCAGTGCCTCAGCTGTTATTCGCTTCCGTTGCCGAGACCAAAGACGTGAGTTCTGTTTCCGTGCCGCGGATTTGACGGACTGGGGTGCAGAGTCATCTATGTACTTGCGGTTTTAGCCCCACGCTGCCGAATACCTTGCTTTAGAAGTTGGTGGTAAGCTGTACTTCTTCGCAACTTCGAAACGCCATTTCGTCATTATGAATACAAAATAAATGCGATATTCCGCATTATTATGTTCAATAGAGAACCGTTGAGTCACTTTAGGAGGTCAGGCGTGGAAATACGAATGTTAAGAATAACATTCTCAAGTGCTACGATTAACGCGGCCCGTCCGGTGAAAATCAGCACCAGCAAGATGAATGAGCCATATATAGTTCACGGGGCTCTTAACAAACTTTTCTAACGCGACGACCAAGTCTCGCGAGTAATCTGATTGGATACCACGGCGTAGATTGCATCTCAAAGGACCAAAAAGAAATTTCTCAGGAACTCCCAAGTTTCCTGGAAGCGTGCATACCTCAGGCACCCGGTCGTCAGTTTTCGATCGATCATGCATCCGGCTTTACGATTCCTCGAGGAAGGCTCCGTGAACTGATATCGGCTCAAAAAAAAAATTTCACAGCGCGCTTGCTCAAAATAAACGTTTATTCTCTCTCTCTCTCTCCAACCTAAGTGGATAAGCGCTTTCATCGGTAAAGACACAGGACGCCCATGTGAACTTTTGCTAAAAAAATGCCCATATGGAGATTAGTTCGGCCATCTCGAGTGAAATATTTCCTCCAGAGAGAATGATTCAATGCGGTATCAACACGACCAATCTTGGGTGGCACGGTCAACCATACAATCTATAACCGGTGGCATTGTAAAGCTGCCAGATCTCCTCAACCAACTTGCGAAATTTTATATTCCATTGTTGATTTCTCTCACGTAGGTGTTTTCTGAAAGATTCGAATTACTTGCGATCATTACAATCTCGACGGATTGGTACATACACTACGGCGGCTCAGCTGATGCTACATTCAGCAGCATAACACAAGGTTGCTGATTGGATATAAGGTTGCCGGATCCCATATCGATGACACTCCGTTGTAAAATGGAGTGCTTATTATATATATATGATCGTGTTAAACGAAAACAAGGGATCGAAATTGTTTCGCAACTTTCCACCAGAACCTCTCAGACAGCTACAGTCTCACTATGGAAAATCAAGCGCGTGAATAATTCAGCACAACTTACCCATAAGCACATGTATGTTTCATTGTTTATTAGCACGTTGAAGAAGAGTGAACCGAGGGCTTCGATTTATGCTAGTCACACAACCACAAAATCAACAGAATGCAAACCAAGTCAAGCATATGACGAATTATTTACTTTATGTCGCGCCTTAGACATACCTGTCAAAATATTAACCAAGCGAAAGGAATGTCGAAGAAAAACGCATTTCGCACCACTGCGATTCGAACCCATCTCTTCGCACGTTATTAGTAAGTTTAAGTTTGTGACTCTCTTTGTTATTTGTGTGTGATCATAACCGCCTTCCAACACGTTAACTGCGAGGGTACCCTCGCTTGATTACCCCTCTCTCAACTCCTAGTTGATCTAACAGATCTTTCCATGATTTCGCCCAATGAAACTGAATCCGCACGTGGGCGTACAAAACGAGCAGAACAAACTCGGAGTATCCCTTAGGCCTCAGTTGACTTGAAGGCAAAAGTCACCTTCTTATTTTTCCTCTAAGTCGATGCATTGAACCTCCCGCGCCCCCTTCCGAAAGATTTCTGCGGCTAACATGGTTTTGCAATGCCTCCAGGATCGGAGGCATTTTGAACTTTCTGCATCTCATTACGTCTTTCACTGCCTCCGGGATCGGCCCATCTTTGACTAATCAATGTCATGTGATGAGGTCACCATGTGACGTCACGTTATATGGCATCAGTGTGTCATGATGATGTCACATATTTCGGCGATATGTGACGTCATTAGACCGTCACATGTTGACGTCATCACATCATGCTTTTTGCATAATTCGTGCTGACGCCGCCGACGGGGGCGCCGACGCGGCACGCTGGTTGAATTTCGCGTTTGATGGGGCATCCAAGGCTTTCGCCTAAAAGGAGCCCTGCAACACTTTTTGAGCATGATCAGAAAACGCTGCCGATCGTAGCCGTGGCCCATGAGAACACGTGAGCCAAACATTAAAGAGCAGCACGCGGCCTGGAATTTCCAAACAATTCTCAACGTCAGCGACAAATCTCTCTCTCTTCTCTCGAAAAATGATGCCGTGAACCCAAATGACCGCACCATAAATCCAAAGTGCACGGCTATTGGCTGATGTGAGCATCGTGAGCTGCATGGTTACCGCGGCCGCCGCGGGATGCCGTGGCGTGTCCGTGCGCGTTCTCGCGATCACACTGATAGTAGGGCGGGAGTTCAAGGAAAGAAAGGGCTCAAGGTCATGACGCTCACTGATGAACAGGTGTATCTTCTTGCCCCCTTGTCATCCCCCCGCTGCGTAGCTTTGAGCGCACTCGTTGGTGCGAAAGGAGAAAGAAAGTGCTTGAAGCGTGCGGCAAGTCCTCTAAGTCCGCGCGTACTTCACGGATTCTAAAAACATTTTAGAATCCGTGAAGAACGCGAGCACAAAAGCCCAAGAATGGCTTGGTTTCTGCGCATGCGCCCTGGCGGCTCGCAATCTCCTTGGTCTCCAAGCTTTTGGGGCCCCAGTTCTCAAACTCTATATTGTCGACAGTTGCAGCGTGTTGCTCAAGCACAAAGATGTAGCAACTGCGACAGTTGTCAGTTCACACTTGCCTTGTGCATGCCTGTGCGTTCTTTTCGGGCGTCCTTGCTTGTGTTTCAGCGGCGCGCCACAAGTATCGAGCTGATCCTCGTTTCTTCGTGTGACATTTTAATTTCTTGCTATCGCATTTATTGCTTCGCGCTTACGGCCAAACTGTGACTTTTTCTACTATCAAGAGAACCTGAATATTTACTAACGCTCTTGCATTAGCGAATATTGACTCCCTGTCAGTTTTCTATGTTTGGGGACAAAACTTGTACACCCTTGAACCTTGAATGCATGTGACACGAACCCCCATGTCACCATGTCACATTTCTAAAGCTTTCGTAGATATGAAGTTCAGCCATAGTAACGTATAGAAGGTTTGATCGATACTTTATCTGTCTTCAGTATACCAGAGTTTACTTAAATGCTCGTAATTTAGGCTTCGTGTTTGTAGTGAACCGAACGCACGCGGTACCAGCAACTATCGGACAAAATCACAAACATCATGTCGGTTCACACTCTATCCGGCTCTTTTGACGTTGCCCTGGAAGAACTGAAGAGCGCGTAGAAGGGAACCGAAATCGATGAGACGTCGTCGGTCTGCAGAAAACAGGCAAGAAAGACAAGATCGCAAGCGCATTATTTGCTCTGTCATAGCATATCAAAGCGACCTAATGAAAATCGATTTATGGGAAGATTGATCCACCGTTCCGCGAACGTTAACCAGAGCGGTCTCCCAAAGATCGCCGAGCAAACAAAAGAAGCCTCGCATTAGCACTTAGTACGCGTGGAGACAAAACCGCACTGTCAACATTGCGTTCGCGGTAAGCAGGTTCATTGCTCTTGCACGTGGGGCCACGGTGCCGCTATGACGACAATGGAGACAATGGCGCTCATTTAGCATACAGCTCGAATTATGAGTATGCGGGAACGCAGAATCAATGACACGTTATTCACGTTATTCCCGTCACCTTGACGCTCGATGTGCGAAGACAATTTAGCAAACACAAAACGAACAGGTTTATTAATATGCGGGAGTAAGTCTTGGTAAAGTTTCTTCAATGAATGGCGGCCCTAGGGAGATAGCCATTTCAAAGAGCTATTTTCAGCGCGAAATTAACTAAAAGCAAAGACAGTGCGTCCGAGTTTTTATCGACATATATTTGACTCTCCCTGATTGCCTAATACCACATTGACGTCAGTCACTCGCTGGTAGATAAACGTGCAGGAGAGATTAGGTGATCCACGAGAAGTATTCCCAGAATGGTCTGACAATGCAAATATTCCTGCCTCAATTCAGAGCAGAATATTCTCTTATAGTGTAATTAAAGTCCCATAGCTAAATAAAAAATGGTAATATCGCATAGTTCCACTACAGATTCAACAGCGTAGTGCTCAATCCATGTAGATATTTCGGAACTACTAAGAGTAAAGTTCTTGTTGCGGAGGCAAGATGTAATGACGATTTCAGCATGGGCAAATATTATGCTGGAAGATTGGCCTTGATTATTAAGTATTTCACAATATATGGCATGGGTGAGCCTGTCTGCGTACTGCTTTCCCAGTAACAGTTGTGCAAACGAAGATCTCATGTTAAGTAAGTATTCGCATGATCATTGCCAGTGAGTTATATGTTATATCGCCGTTATATCGATCAATTGATATCTGCTGTTCTCTTTGGGATGCGTAGAATTGGGAGACAGACTTGAAACCACCATGGCATTGAATCGTGACTTTACGCACACAATGGATTGTTGGGCGAGTTCGTTTTGACTCGCGACCTCAAAAGGCCCGAAAGAGACAACGACACAGAAAGAAATCGCTAGCAATCGCCAAATTGTATTCAGGAAAACACTAATATATGAAACGGTTGATCCCCATAGCCTGAACATATTGACGAAGAGAACTCACAAAGCGAATTTACAAATCAAGCACGCATTGTCACTTCGTCATCTCGCATGTTGAGTGGTGACAGCAAACATCACACGCACGGAAAAAAAAAAACCGTCGCGCTTGTTTTATTCCGTGTGTCTGATGTATTCTGCAACTAATCAACATGCAAGATCACCAACTAGCCCATATGCAAGTCATTATCAGCTTCTTCCACATTAAGCGTCCCCTTCCGGCCGATATCACTCCTGATGTCGACATGGAAGACTTCAACTAACTGCCTGTGTGCCTTTCCTTTGTGCCTGTACATTGTACCTGCCACGTGTAGGAGGGTAAGGAGGGTAAGTGTAAGCTTCTTTTTAAGAACACAGAGGTAATGTACACGCACAAAGGCAAGACACAGACGAACATAGCTGAAACCTTTTATATCGGCAGGGAGGGGACAATTTCTGTCAGCCACCCCTCGGTTAATCTGCCAGAAGCTGAGGTTATATTTCTCAGGCGACACATTAAGTAATTCATTAGAGATTGCGTTATTTCTAGGTTGGCTTTATCAAATTTAATTTTTAGGTCGTTTCAGGTAATGCTGGTTAATTCTTAACTATGGTGCAATAATTATATATTCATCGGTGTGCCCATGCATGCACAACTCTAACGTAGTTCCGATACGTGTGCATCGAAACTGTGATTTCTAAGTTGAATTTCTGGCGCTTAATAGACACACTGCGCCAGAGACACAGAGAACCATGGGCCCATCGGCTTGCTCGCTTCTCCTACTCAAGCTCCGGAGGCTCAGCTGCCGTTCGAGCGGCACGGCCCGTGCATCCAATAATTGATGTATTTTGCTGCAGACGTAAAAGCTGCTCGAGCCGAAATGGTGGATTACTGTACGTACTGCTGTCTAAGTCAGACGAAAGCCGGGAGAGAGATACTCGCTAGGGTGGGCTTCCCACCGTACCTCCAGAACCTGGACGAGGTTCTTGTAGACATCCCGGAACCCGTCCGCGGCAAGATCTCGATCGCTCCCCTGCCCAAGAACATGGATGTAAATATAAACAAAAAGCGCAGAGAGGAGAGGGTGCGATGGTTCCGTAAAACATTAAAAAACAAAACAAATGTTTTGTATGTGGCCGCTTCCGCATATAACTTTAAACGGTCCGTTGCAACAGTACTTAGCAGCGACAACAGAATGATGACATGTGCACCCCACCAAGGAATGCTTTGCAATTACCCTTGCGATCAAAGAGCAAGAACGAAGGGAGGAACCACAGACCATTATCATCTCCGACTCACAGGAAGCGTGCCGTTTATTTTTAAAAGGCCGCCTCCCGATAAAGCTAAGTAAATTCCTAGGCGGGAGATTGAAAAACAACTAGGCTGATCTGGTGTCCAGGACACACAGGCCTGGAGGGAAACGAGAGTGCGGACGCTCTTGCTCGAGGGCTCTCGAACCAAGCAGAGCCTCGACCGCACTTTCAATACACTCAAACACTTCAGGAGGCTCTAACGAGGAGGACAACGACCCATCCAGAATGACCCCTCGTGAAATTCTCGCTCACCAGCGAGGCACTCGACAAAAATACAGCGCCCCCCACAAATCATTAGAAGGAGAGGACGCGATTGACCTTCGCAGGATTCTAACGGGGTCTTTCCCAATCTACAAAGATTGAGCAAAATTTTCCCAACGCTGTACGGGCACTCCTGTCCGTGGTGTGGCGGCTCGCCATCTCTCTATCTCATCTCGTGGGGATGCCTAAACCGACCACCAACTTTAGATGCCTTTTCAGGCGAGTACAACCTATCTAATACTTTCGAGCAATGGGAGGCCCAGCTCGCCAGCTCTGACCCGGAGGTACAGCTTGCGCTTCTGGGTCACGTCAGGCAGGCAGCAGTAGCCAGTGGAGCGCTGGACTTGGGGCCCCATCCATCGAGCTCATGATCCCTTATCCAAACCCTTATGAATAAAGTTGTACTACTACTACTACTTTACGTACGGTCTTCACACGTTTTTTAGTTTATTTATTTATTTATTTATTTATTTATTTATTTATTCTTTAACGGCCCGTGCACGAAGTGACACTTTATTTTTCAGTCCAAGCCTTGTGCGGCTCACCAGTGGAAACACTGACATCCGGCGGCTTCGTGGACACAAATTGGACCAAATTTTTGTAACGTTCAATACGGGTAATCAATGTCAATTGCTTAGGAGTAAAATTTAAGTGGATCCACAGCGGACACAGAGTCACTTAACGCATAATAAAGTGAATCAGATGAGTAAAGGGATAGATCATTATTCATGTGAATTAAGTGCGAATGAAGAATAAATCAAGTGACTCATGTAGTAATCAGGAGTGTACTAAATAACGTAAGTGCAAACTTAAAATGAAATAAGTCACTTAAATGTGAATCAACGTAAATTGAAGGGGATCAATCGCGATTGAAAACTCACAAGCACTTACGCATTCGCCTAACGTGACTTGAAGGCGCAGGCGATCTTCTTTTCCTTCTCAAACAATGCATTCATTCTCCTCCGTCCCCTTCCGATGGCTTTCTGTACACCGTGATTTTGCACTGCCTCTAGGATCGAAACTGTCTTTTTTCCTTCATGTTTCGGCATTGGCTTCTGCGAGCACACATTTCGGCCATATCTTTGATGCAAGAATGAGCTCTCCCACAATCTGTACTGCTTTGGATGAACAATAGTTAGTTTCGCGAAAAATAGCGTGATAGCAATAGCTATTTATATCGCTAGACAAATCGGTCCCGGAAAGGGTACACGTACAACTTGCACGCCGAGACCATTGGTTATAGTTCGCGAAAAATCAAATAGGTAAACGTAGAAGGTTTTTAAAAAATTAGGCGTATCCTCTTTACAACACCATCAACAGTGACTTCAGCACCGGTTGTAACTCTAACGAAAGCGAAGCTATCGTATATAGGTTGACTCAAGCCGTGTTATACGGCTAAACATTCCTAATACGCTCATAAAAATTGACTGTATGTCGCAGGAAAAGGCAGTTGGCGATATACACTGTGTTTGTCGCGTGAAAGAAGGAAGCGTAAAAAAAAAGTTACTCGATGCGCTATTAAAGAACACGACGCATTGCCCGCCTTTATAGAAAGGCTTTCAAAAGGTCGCTTTCCTATGCGACACTGCGATTTTAGGTCCGTTACGTCCTCGGCTATCGTGCGCACCTAATATTGAGTGCAATAAATATTTTACGAGTTCGCCACTCTCTGATCCAAAATGTCATTGCCCCCTATAAAATTTTAATAGCATGCACTGACGCCCTTATGCACAGCCGTCCTAGAAGAAAATTTATATAGTAATGAAATGACGTATACAGGCACCGCCAAATGTTAGATGAAAAGGTTGTACCATATTTTTTTTAAAACCTCCTTAGTTTTCACGCGGTAAAAGGCGTTGAGGGTGGCGCTGCTCAGTGTGCTTCATACGGGGCTTTCTTTCTCACGGTAATGATCAGCTTGGCTTTCAGAACGCTCAGGCGTATGAAGGTACAGTCGGCCTCAAAAGTTTAGAGACCACTATCTCAGAGAAAAACCTTGAATTTTCCAGCAATTTGGGACTGTATTAGGTCGAGCTGCGCAGTCCATGTTTAGCGCGTTTTAAAAGAGGCCGTAAACTCTTAATTCAACCCTGCCTGTCTAAGCAGCGGGATAACTTAGATTTTTCTTATGTATAGTGTTCCCTAAACAATCGACGCTGAACGTACTTATATGAATGTCTATGCCACTAGTTGGCGGTGTCGCAAATGGAGCTAGGTGGATATATGATATGCATAATTGTTACAACACCCGAACTGTCATACACGATACGTCTCATCCAAACATAAGTTGAAAGCTCGTCACAAAAAGTGATCTAATAAACTTTGGCAAGATTAAAGCTCAAGCGAAGAAATTAAAGACAGTGCATGCGTTACGTGTCACAGAAATCATGGAGGGGGGGGGGCGGCAACAAGTTCCCAAACATGATTGTTCTTTATGTCTCCATTAGGCATCATTTCTGTGTTTGAAACTTGAAGATGATGTATATTTTTATGCTCCGCGACATATAGTATAGTAAAATCCTGAATTTTGTTAAGCGTGAGCAGTTTTTATTTGTTTTATATAAACTCCATAAATTGTTAATTTCTAGCGTCCTTGATAAGTATCATGTTTCCTGTTGCAGTACAAATTTTCTGAAACAGAAATATTTTGTTAATTGTGGCCTGTCGTGCCGACAATTTTGTATAGATATACGTAGCCGCAGCAGTCGTTGTACATGATGATTCTTTTATAACTGGCCTGTTTCATTGCCTGTATATAAAGTTTTGTTACGAATTATTCCATTTTAATGCGATTGCCGGCAAAACATTCACGAAGGAATAACATTTAATGACTCATCCTGTTTTTTAATGCGCAGCGCCTAAGAAAACGACATGCAAACATCCCTATTAAAAATGTACGTAGAAGGTTGGAAGCTCCGGCAAGTTAGTGGTGCTTAAAAAGGAACAAACCAGGAGAGAGGGCGCGGACTTCGGATTTTTATTTTTCAAACGAGCACCATATATATTTCAAACAACTTATAATCGTACTAATCAGCCAATCACAGGTGAAATCACTTTGTCTGAGCGCGTGCCCACGACTGCCTTAGAACCTGGTCATAGCGGCTGTGTGATTATTGTTGAGGATCAAGCAACGAAGCACGTATATATACTCCGCCTTAAAGGGCCCTCCACCAGCGACCATTGCGAGTACGGGTTATGCCTAATGACGTTGATGACGCTTAATCATAACCGATACAACCGGTTTGAAACGGAGCAGCTACTAAGGAGTCAGCGATCATGTTCATTATTTATCTCTATTAGAGTATCGACTGCAATTTGTAATTCTGTCTGTTTATTTTAGATTTTTTGTAACTGAATTCAAGCCTCTATATCTACATTACGCACCTCCGTACGCCGGCAACAAAAATTATTGTAGAAATCATTCCCTTGCTTCATGTTTTCTCGCTCCTTTAACCGCGCTGGCTTATCTGTCTATACTCCATGGTGCAAAAGTATTGAAAGGTGGGCTAGTTGGTAATTCATACTTCTTCGGCTTACTGGGAGCCCGGTACACACAACAGACGAAGGCTCGAGCGCTCGTGTTTTGTGGTTCTTCCTTCGTCTGTTGTGTGTACCGCGCTCCCAGTAAGCCGAAGAAGTACTCCATGGTGACCAGTTTTTACTCTAGTCTGCTTTGAACTCTCGCACATCTGATAGTTTGGGCGCCGTCAACGGCTCTCGCGCAGTGAACATCCCGGCATTCCAGTACAATGTTCATGCAGAATGGTTTCCGGATTTCTAGAGAAGCTGAGATATTTATTATTCGTTCCGCATGTCTGCTCCGGCGTGCTTTATGTCCTCAGGCAGACAGCCAGCGCCTCAAATTCTCTGGAAGTCTTAAGGCGCCGTCTGGGAAGCCTTTGTCCCGGGTTAGTTCACTGTTGGAGAACAGAGCTGGGATTGAAATGTCGTGTTACCATGCCGACAGACTGAGAGTGTCACTGTCAACAGACACCCTCTGCTTCTCTTTGCGTCCAACAGCGCCGGCAGGCGGCCGTGTCTTTCCTACCTTTTTTCTTTTTTTTTCATACCGTAGCCGGGGAACCACGTCACGTTCTGATGACGAGCGGAGCGTCTACATATGTATGTTTATTTTTTGCCTTCTCTTGCGTTTTTGCTGCGCGGCGCCCTTCAAGAGGTGGCACTGAGCGTTCTGTTTGTAAGGATAACGGCAGTCACGTATGCCGTAGTCTGTTACACTGAAAGCGGTGCGTGTTTCCTGGGGGAATTTGTAAATCTGACCTTACTTTCTTATCATTGCTCCCCAGAGAGAAAAGCGGGCGGCTCTGTTTGAACTGTGACCGCTTTGGCGCCTCGCAGGCGTGTCATATCTTGCAGACACGTTCGCCACTGCGTGATCTTGCCGCCGCCGCGCTTTTTCATTTGCGATTCCCCAACCTAGCATGGTGTCTTCTATTTTTTAAATCTTTTTAGTGTGTATTGATGACCTTGAGGTTTCGTTTCTGCTTCGTCTTTCTGTCGAAGTAGGTTAAAAACCACGTCTTCACCGGTTTTCTTTAGCATTTAACAAAAAACAAAGTGTACAGAAACCATGGACATTACAGCATCGATGGATTTTTCACACTTTGTTTTTTGTTCAGTGATATTTATATTAAATTAATCTGGTGCGCATGAGTGGAACACATGCTGCCTTGGTTCTTTTTTTTTAATTTCGAATAGAATAGAACCGTTAACCAATACTCTGCATCCGTAGTCAAGGTCAAGAGCATGTTCGTCTGGAACATCTAAAATGGTTTGCGTCCAGGACTAACGCACCGCGAAAAATGTGTGAACTTGTTCAAAGACCGTTTGTGTGCCTCCAGGATCGGCATATGTTGCTATGACACTTTGTCGGTGAGAGCCTAAGAATGAAACGTAAGCTGTACCGCTGTCCATTTGTAAAATGCGTGCCCAATTATGACCGCTCTTTACAATGACGTAACGGTTAAGAAGAACCAATGGTATGAAGTTGAATTTTATGTTATGAAGTTGAACTTTATACGGAACATGATGGCAACGGCGACGCCGACGGCAAGAAACCCATCGAGAGTGTCCATATAATTGATATTGCAATAAAATGCAACGTGGCGCCGTTCGCGAAGAAAGACGAGACGCCGCTGCACCGTGACCGAGAACTGTAAATTCATTTTCATGTGATGTTTGTTAGTTCCAAAACAAGCTCCTTCGTACTGTTATCCGCACGCAGCCAGCATCATCGTCACCCGTCATCATTCCTGGCAGTAGAAGTTTGTGGATGTGCCGCGTTTGAAGTACACCGAAGCGTCAGCAGCAGTTCTGAGTGTTTTACACCGTTTTCAGCAGCGGCAACTTGCAATACGGCACGTGTTTCCTGCATCGCTCGGATACTCCAAGCATATCGCCTGAGGGTCACCAGACTCGCCGATCATCGTGGGGTTGATTCGTGTGTAGTGACATGAAGGTGAAATCGGAATGTGCGCGTCTGGGTACGATTTACCGCCCGCAAGAGCCATCGCATTAGCGTTGCCACATGTGCATGTGTATTACTTAGAGCTCGCAACGTGGGAGTCTTGGTGATGCTTTGTGATAAGCGCTTTGCAGTGCACCTATATGAGTCATTTAAATACGGACGAAGTGTGAGAGAAAAAAGCGACCTACATAACCCGTCCATGTTGAAAGGAAAATCTTGTAAGCGCACGAAAAACGCGGACAGAAGAACTAAGAACTTGACAGGACAGTGCTTTCCTGTCAAGTTCTTAGTTATTCTGTTTCGTGCGCTTAAAAGCTTTTGCTTTAAACATGAATGTTCCCCATCTAGCCCATCTCGCCGTTTTCTTGACATAACCCGTTAGCGCAGAACACTGCGAAAGTAAACAAACCAGGTGTGGAGGATCTCCACTGGCGTGTGCATTAAAAGAAGAAAATCATGCTTACTCGGTGCGAGTGTGATTCCGTGACGTGTACCTATTAGCGCAGTCGCGTTGTGTAAACGGAATTCAGTTCATCCACCAGCCTAGAATGATGTACTAGGTTAAAGTGCCCGTTGGGAAGCTGTTGTCTCACGCTCGATGCACGAACACCTTGCATGAAAAGCGCCGTGCGAGGTGATTGTTGTCTGCAAGCCGCGAAATGGTGCGAGCTACATAAGCTACACAATATCGCTATCATGACTGTGAGATGTGGGTGACTCATTATGCGTCCGTGCTATCCTTCTCTCTCCTTCTCTCTCTCTATCTTTATATCTCCCCCATCCCTTCCCCCAGTGTAGGGTAGCATACCGGTCCCTCTAGACTGGTTAACATCCCTGCCTTTTCTTTCTCTCCTTCTCCTCTCGCTATGACACAGGAACTCTCGATTGCGGTCGATCGTGATTGGGCGTGATCTAAGCTTTTGTTTTTCCTGGCGTTGTATCATACCTAACGATATCATGTTTGGAAATCTTACTTTTCTCTAACACGCGTTCTTTTGCATTTCGCCTGTATTGTGCTCGTGTATTACGCAATGCTAACTTATTTATATAGTACTACAGTAGACTCTCACGAAATAAAACGTGAAGGATTCTGAAAAAAATGTATTGTTAACATGACTGCCATTTACTGAGAGCTGAACAGAGACGTAGAAATCAAGTACGAAACCAATCATATTTGAGGTGGTAGTTCCAATTAGGCAGCAATTCTGTTTAATGCTATTCGTTCAGAGTCTGATGTATTTCGATTTTTTAAATGGCAATCAAGTGTTCCCTGAACGATGGGTGATGTTTACTGGAGTTACACATTTCGGCTATTTAGCAGTTACCAGCTGTTTCTTGTTCGTGCCATCATTCCAAACTAATTTCTTCCCTTCATGTAACCATTCGGCTAGCCTTGCAGATCCCTATATATATATATATATATATATTATATATATATATATATATATATATATATATATATATATATATATATATATATATATATATATATAAAGAGAAAGGTCCCTTGAGAAAGGTCAGGCTCTGACCGAAACGTCGACGTAATAAATGAAGTTTTCTTGAAGTGCCACCTCTCATTCTTATACGGCAACCACTCCTTCAGATATATATATATATATATATATCTGAAGGAGTGGTTTCTTGTTTCTTGTTCGTGCCATCATTCCAAACTAATTTCTTCCCTTCATGTAACCATTCGGCTAGCCTTGCAGATCCCTATATATATATATCTATATAAATATATATATATATATATATATATATATATATATATAGTTGCGCAAGATTATCTTGTGTTTCAGTTCAGACGTCGCTGCTGGGGCCATATTCCGAGACGATCACATTTGTGAGCATGTCACTTTGTGTGATATGCAATCGCTCATGTCCAATGATTTAAGCGACTATTTGCGTGTCTTTCTCCAACCATCGAATCAATTAGCACTAAAAGCGGCATCTCTAAAAGCGATCGCCTGGGAATGCGAACACTGTTCGACAAAGTGTTCACACCAAACAATTACATCTGCACTCATGTAGCAGCATGTGCAGCAGCGTAAAATTGCATATTAGTGGTGCAAGGCAATGCAGTTTGCACTGCACAGATTCTATGATGTGGCTACCATAACAAGACCTGTTTTGACCTTTTTTTATCTTTTTGTAAATAATTGTACAATACGCGCAAACTTTGCTCAAACCTAACCACATAGGTAAACATTTTTACTGTGAGAGCCGTTAAAATCAACAAATTGTATTTCGGGTTCATTGATATGCGTTTAACATAACGTGTTCTCTGGACCATACATCAAAGAAATTTCTGGCTGCTGCCAATACTTTCAGGGGACTTCATCTCCCTGCAATTGTGCAGTTGATAGCCAGACGCAGCATCACTACTGAGTGACTGTCAAATTGAAACTTCTACCGGTCTAACTTCTTACAGGTAGCGTACGTTTGTGGTCTCCACGTATATCCAGAATTCCAGTGTGAAACATCACCTGACTAATTTGAGACCCTAGGCACGTGCACTGAAATTAGGACATTAGCTTGACAAGAATAATTGTGGATTTTAGTATGTATACAGTCGCTTAAGTTGGCATTTGCCACTGTTCATCAGGTGAACTCAATATTTTAACAAAAGGAAGTCTTTGCTTTCATGTTAATGCTCACAGTATTGTGCGGTCCACTGTAAAAGCAAATTATTCTGCCCCTGTAGCAGACAATGCATTGCAGTTCTGTCTAGAAATTGCCGCCAAGCAAGTGGCATGTGCTGTGTAAATCTGTAGTTGTGCTAAATAATTTTATTCAGCTGATAAACTTCACTTGGTGACCGAAATCCAGCTGCAGCGCTGGTGACTGCGTATTCATAATAGAAAGCTTGGCGTGAATTGCTACTATGCACGTAATACCGCAAAACGAATTCATCGCTTAAGAAAGCTCTAATGTTGAACGGTTTCGTTTGTGCCACGGTAAGTTACATGTGTATACATGTGTCATGTGTTCACCGTTTTTCATGCTGTTTTTGTTTTGAAAGGTCCCTTCACATAATTTTTCTTGCACACATAACTTCCTCAAAAAGAGGTGAGATTCATTGATTCTTGCATCACAGCCGCTTATCCTACTGTTCACACTGTCCCAAGAGTACACATTTTGTAGACATAATGCAGTGTTGCAATCATACATGTACCTTCTATGTTGTACGCAATATTGCGAAGCTTGCCTGTGTATGTGTTTGTTTAGAGGTCATGGCCGCACATGATACTTATGCACATGATGTGTGACACTTCATGTGTGTACTTTTGCCAATAAAGTTCACGTGCAGGAACACATTTTAGCATGTTCCGTAAAAATGAAACACATAGCATAGCTATATATGTAAACTATATTGTACATTGAAATGAGAAAAGACTATTCCTCTGTACTGATTTTCCTTTATTAACAGCTACCTAGAGTTCTTTCTCCTTTAGACTACCTCTTCCTATCATCCTGGCAGTGATGTAAAGCTTGGTATTCGCTGGCGATGTCTCCCTCAAATGGTCTATAAGCTGCGGCTGCAATTGCATGAAAAAGGTATGACAGGAACAGTACAATAGAACACATGTGATAACGCCACATTGTTTCGGTATTTGTGTTGATGCGCCTTGTTATTACGGCGTAAATGAAATGGGGGTGAACCTTTTCTATAGCCACATTAGAGAACCCACGGTCTTGGTCTAATGCAGCACAGATGTCGTCTTTCATGTAGTTTTGTTTTATTATGAACTGTAAAATAATGAATCTTTCCATTTATGAGAAGTAGTGTGGTGGCCGCCTTAGTGTCCATAAAGTTCCAATACTGTTCTTTACATAATACTTGAGCAGGTAATTTTTGGCACTGTTGCATCTGCTCTGTTGTCAATCCAGGAGCTCACAAATAAGCACTGTAAGGTCATTGTGCGAGCCTGCACAAGTTCTATTTTCAGCGTAGAAACACAGCGTTTAGCATGACCTCCAGCTGCACTGTGGTGTGGTGATTTCATGGCTCGTATTCATCTTGCGTATGTAAGTGCATCATTTAGCTGAAAACAAAAGTACCTCGTTTATTATGTGCACATCATAAAGCTTGTTTTTCAGTGGCTGCCGCTACAGAAATGGTTTAGTTCGTAAACACACCACATTACACCACCACCGTTATCCGCAAATATGGCAGACAGTGATATCCATTGTGAAGACGTAATTATTGAGAAGCTTCTAGCCGATGTACCTGAAATACGTCTCAACGCTGTTCCGATCATATTTTTGTCACACCTCCTAATCTTCGCTTCACAATACGTTCCCAGTTCTGTGTGCAGGCCAGTCCATGCTTTCGAAGCCAGCAACAACAATGCGACATTGTCCTTTTCGTAACTGCCACTTCGGCCGCGTAGATCGACTTGGTATGAACGTGATGTGAGCGACGAGGTGCACAGTTAAGCACCATGCGCGCTTTGCACTTTTATATCATCGAAACACTAAATGTACTGACGCACATCACGACCTTGCACGCCGCGATAATAAGCGGGTATCCACACGATGGACGGCTCCGCGGAAATCTCTTCCGCGGACGGTGGTTCCGCCGCCCGTCCGGCTGCGAAGCGCATCCAGACGGCGGATGAAGCGAGTAGAAGGCCACACCAGAGAAAAAAAAACATGGCAGCACCGTCCGAAGCGAGAGCTGCCCGCTTCGAATATTTAATCTCTTGGTCTCGCATTGCGTGGCCTGTTAGTTCCAAACTGACTCTTGCATTTCCTTTAGGCTTGTGTCCGAAAGCATCGACGGCAGTGTATTCATGACAATTCGCCACTGTTTCCGAGAGCCGTACCCGTATCTATAGGCTGTAGGCTTAGCGGAGCTGTAGGCTTAGCGAGTGCTTCTATTGGCAGAACACGACCTCAGAAATTGGCGGCAGCTCGAGTGCTAGGAAATCTCAGAGGCCATAGTGAACGAATATTTGCTTGTTTCTTCTCTCTCTAGATGACGCAATGTGTATAGAAGCTTTTGTGTTTTGTCGTTGTACGCGGTGCTCTGACGAATAGTGCCGTGAATGTCCTCACTTTCGCCGCAAGATTACATATCACTAGCGACGTTTGGCGGATACGTCGGCATTCACAGTGAGCCTGACCTGTGCGGCGACTCCTTCATCAAAACTAGCGTTTTAATCGAGCGTCCCTGCCTGCGGCATGGTAATATGTTTGGCAGTTGGGTGACCGTTGCTGTCGCTCGAAGACGCCGACGTGCCTCACGCCATGCACAACAGATGCATTCCTGAAGGTTATTGTCACGGCACCTACGGACGTGACAATGCAGAATAAATAGTACTTGTATCGTAGGGACCCTTTGCAGGCCACTTTGTGTTCATTTTGTTGCTTACAATGCGCTCCCATGTAGTTTCCTTCACTCTTGTGCCCGTGTACTCAGCGAGTCTGATATCCCACAGTGTGGGGAACTGCTCAACAAAATGCACAAGAAAAAAAGTTGCGTCGCCGCACGATTTCCTAGTTGTATTTCGCTGCACTCGCGTAGGACATAGGGTCCCTGGGTCTTGATGCGGGCTAGTGCGCTGTCCCACTTCATGTTTGGGAGGTTTCAACTTCTTTAGGATTGTGCTTGCACGAGAAAAAAGGACAGAGTACTTGAAACCAGCATTGGTGGTTAACTTGACCAGTGGTTAACTTGAGCGTCGAGGCTAGCACCCATTTTGCGAAGACACGATCTTTTGACAGCCATAACCATGCAACCGTTAACTATCCCATTTTTACTAGTTTTTAATGGCATGACTTCTAGTTCAGCAGGAGCCTTTCGCTCCTACGCGAGTATTGCCAACAAAGGTGGTCCTGTTGAGAATTAGGCTTCAAATCTAAGCATTGAAGCGTGTTATTCCGTAAAATGTCATATGGAAATTTGAGTCCCGACCCGTTTTCTCTAAAAACATCCGGAACATCTGGCATAGTTTTAGTTTCATGTGAACTGACAATCTCAAAGAAATCGTCGGCATACCTAAATATGCGCACAAAATTACCACCGATTTTTTTCTACTTTTTACTCAATTAAGCTAAGAAAAATTTTGCTAAGTACAGAGCTACCTTAGCACCAATACAAACATCCGATTCTTTTTTCATGTATGTTTGTCCTTTCCACATCACACATGTATTGTTATTATGTGATGGAAAGCTGCAATTATTTCAGATTTGGGAACCAAGAACGAGTTTGATGCAGTTAGTTTTGATAGATGCTTGTTCGAAAATGAGGAAACAATCATCTTCCACGTGCGGTAATCGGATACTACTGCCCTGAAGGAGATTTCTTGCTTGTGTGTCTTGGCTGCGAAGAAAACTTCAAGGAAACTTTTTTTCGCAGCCAAAGGAAATTTCGGGAAAATTTCTAGGAAAACAATTCGTATATGTATTCTCTTTCTTAGTCCCACCTTTTGCTCTGCTTTTTTTTTAAGTTACCATGACGGTCAGTTGTGTTACCCAAAAGTACTCGCTTGCCATTCCATCCGTAAGTAGCCTCTGCTATCCTGCTCGTTTATATGTGTAAAACATGGTTATACTAGACGTTCGAACGTTTCGCAATTTTTGTGATTGTAAGCCATCCACAGGCTTGTCCCGCACCTACTAAGCTGGCGGGAACCTGGATACAACATGAATATGCGAGACAAACAGAAGACTAGCGCACGTGCATAGTATTTTCGTTTCGATATCCACTGTATGGAAGCCGGGATGTCCTCTAAGAACCCGGAAGAGGCGACGTCTTCGCGCCTCATACTATCGGTGAGCACCGCAAGCATTTCCTACTCCCGTGCACGGTAACGTTCTTTATTGCTTGTGTCGTGGGGGTGCTTGGAAAGTTCTTTTGTTGTTGCTTGTTTTGTTACTAGGAGTTTTTCGAGTCGAGGCTGCTGGTACACGGAGCCAAGAATCTCGCTGGTTTAGCCCCCACGCCCAAATAATGGCGAGATCGGATTTCCGAAAACGCGGAAGTCGTGTTCCGCGTTCCACTTCTCTCACATCCACTCGCGAGAAATGCCGGTTGCTTGCTTCCTGGAAATAAAAAGCAAGAATTCTTCCAGGGCAGGATTTCGCATCATGGTTTACCCGGATATTTTTTCCCTATTGTTGATCCTTACAATGGAGAATGGATTGCAGAGACTCGCGTCAATACGTGCGCCCTAGATCTTGACGCTCGCTGCAAGCTGTCATGAATATATATAAAACACAATTGTTGATGTAATGCGTAGTTGTATAAGATAAATTCAGAATGCGACGACACTCGCCTTCATGATGATGAAAACGTGGGCTGCTGGCAGGCTAACCACATAGTATGAAGCAGGCTGAACATGGTTCTCCGTTTAGGACATTCACTGAGTTGTTTCAAGCGCGGATTCGGATGCACTTACTTCTGCCGTAAACAAGTTGTTTTGACTGTACGAAAAAGAACGCCGATATTGTCGCAGTGGTAAAGCACCTCACGCATAGTTTCTTACAAGCACATGCCATGGCTACAGTGAAACCACGAAAAATTATCTTGCTAAATCTTGAACGAAAATTTCCAAAAGAACTCACAGGTTCCCTTATGCAATCGCCTAAGACGACTCGAAAGCGAAAGCAATCCTCTTTTTCTTTTCAGTCGTTGTTTTGATGCCGCCGACGTCCCCCTCCGAAAGCTTTCTGCACCTAACGTGGTTTTGCATTGCATCTAGGATCCGAGGCATTCCAATCCTTCTGCACATCATCTGCTTTTCCTTCTTAGTCGAGCTACGGAGCCTCCCACACCACGCACCGAAAGTTTTCGGCACCTAACGTGGTTTGTCACCGCCTCCAAGATTGGAGGAATTACAAGCGTTTTGCACCTCACCTTCTTTCGCGCTGTGTCCGTGATCGGCCAACGGTTGACCAAGCAACGAAGTCGTGTGATCACGTCATCATATGACGTCACGTTATGTGTCGCCACGATGGCGTCACATAGTGGCGTAATCACGTGGTGAGGAGGTTTTCGCATCACTCATGTGGACGCCGCCGACGCTGACGGTCTATTTTCCTGTTGGATGAAGCATCTAAGGCTTTCGCCTTAATAAAGGCCAAGAAGAAATTTGGATGAGTTATAGCGTAGGTTTTGTTGTAGTGGACAATTGTTAGATCTCTGTAGCAAGGGGACCATGACCAGGGGAATAGATATTGCCATGCCCCCTTCTTGTTTTATTTTGATGTATTCGGGTTTGACCAGCAAGGACGGCTAGCAACGCTCGACGCTGACCGCGCCGCAGTGTTCGAGAAGCTTCTTGATTGCACTAGATCACTTTTTTAAGATTGCGCACAGGACGCGAATAGTCTAGATTATTCCAGAGCTTGCGCGACCACCAGTGATAAGACTGGAAAGTTTGATGCGTGATGTATAAAAGACGGCGCGACCCAGCCACGAGCAGTTTATCGACGGCCGACGCTCTGCTCGCCGCTATCAGTGTACAGTGTGTATTGCTGTAGATTGACTCCGTTTCACGGCCACAAGTTCGGCCAAATAAAGAGTTTCATTTTGGACACTTCGAGCGCTGCTTTCGTCAGCGTCACGACCAAGTGACAACAAAAAGCCAGCGTAATTTTGTGGTCGCTGCGAGCTGGTATATCAACAGGTTTGAAAGTTGTGCGTACCCGTATTGATAGCATCATTTGTACCTGCTTCCACCCAAGCATAATGCAGTGCATGACTGGTAAGAACATACACCTTTACAACATACATCTGACAAGTCCTACCACAATGACTGACGACCGCGATGCCTCGATGACCAACTATCCACCTGCGGGGCTGCAGGCTTCGAATTTTGCCGTGTTGTCACCGGCGCGTGTATCGCCCACCTTCGGAGGCACTAAGGGAAGTGACATTAAAGTGGCGTATATCCTGGTATGAGCACGCAAATCAATGCCAGCTGATGGAACAAAGGACTGTAACATTAGCAGCAATAATAATAATATCTGGGGTTCAACGTCCCACAACTACGATATGAGTATGAGAGACGCCGTAGTGGAGCGCTCCGGAAATTTCGACCACCTGGGGTTCTTTAACGCGCACCTAAATCTAAGCACACGGACCTCAAACATTTTTGCCTCCATCGAAAACGCAGCCGCCGCGGCCGGGATTCGATCCTGCGACCTTCGGGTCAGCATTCGAGCACCGGAACCACCAGACCACCGTGGTTGCAGATGCCGCAGTTTTCCTCCGATGTAACCACACCATATTTATACGGCACATATGAATAGCAACCAACTATACAGAGAATGTTGCGATGTATGCAAGTAGAAACCTCCAGGCCCGCTCGACTGCGTGATGCTACATGTATACAGAAAAAAAAAATAGCGTGGAATACACAGTAAATTCCCGTCGTTTTCTTTGCGCGTGTGTCTGTGCGTGTGGGAGGAGTGATATGCATGCGTTAACGTTTCAAGATGTATGACTAGTGACAATGCATGTTGAAGGGCGAGTTGGCTCATACCGAATACCTGAAATAACACGAGCTCACGTAAACCTATAGGCTTGTGCAGGGTTCTCCATTAGAAGGAGCCAAGTTTAACCCCCCCCCCCCCTGCCCTTCTGTATTGGTCAGATCCGGAGGAAAACAGGCCTCGCAATGGATACAAGAATGAAAATTAAGCGGTTACGGGTTTCTGAGAACGCTGCTCCCTTTGTCTCCGGCTTTCAAATAGAAGAGGTGGAAAGTAAACGTGTCGCAGGTGTTGGAATGTAACACCAGGCGCCCTCAGCCGCAATTATCGACCAAAATCTGCAAGGCCATAGCCATGCACTTCGAACAGTGGTGGTACAGGTCCGATTGACTAAAGCCCCTTCGATGTTTAACAGGAGGGGGGAGGGGGCTTCTTTTTAGTATTATACTTCTTTTTAATATTTTCACATTATAGTGTATTATTATGCTTATTATATCTTTTTATTTTTATTAAACGTACCGGAGGGAGAAAATGACATCATGCGTGGCGCCTCCTACTCCGTCGTTTTTAGGCAAACAATGTACACCAATTGCAGTCTGTGTAAACACAAACACACTTATTTACATATTCATACTGCTACCTTATGTTGATATACCACGTGGTGTTTTCGTACAAGGACAACGCCGTAGTGTGGTCGCTGCAACCGACGTCGCTAGTAGCACATGGATGTTGTCGATGCTTTCAGACTTCTACAACAACGAATTACTCGCGGTTCATTCTCTGTTGGAAGTGGGTGTATTCTTTGGAGTTTATCATCCGTATTACACTGCACTTCCCTTGTGCCATCAGTGCTTCATTCGTAGAGGACACGACTAAGAATTGTACGCAGGCAAGCATACCGCTGTTCTGACAATTTTTCCGCGAGACACAAAATGTAATCATCGTCCACAGCCGTATGGTTTGTTCTAGCCAACATGTATACATGTAAAGCCATTACAGCTGTAAGACTTGGTCTGCAGCGCAGACATTTTGCTTAACGGTCCAGCAGTGCCATTCCGCAATATGTACGTACAGTCGGCGTCAAGAATTTGGAGACCAGTATGTTTTAGAAAACTGCATTTCCTAGCAATGTGTGACAGTATTCGGTCGACCTGCACAGTATATGTCGTTAGCGCGTTTTAAAACAGGTCGCAAATGTAAATTCAAGGCTGCCTGATGAAGCGGCTAGAGTGTTGAGCTTGTTCTTCTGACTCGCGGCCTTTAAACTTCTGTCGCTGTCTGTACATACTCGAACTCAAGTGAACACTTGCTTTAGCGCACGTCATGTGTCGTACTACATGTAGCGAACAAGAAAATGTATATTTGGGAGGTAATTGAAATGTTAGCGACCTCGACTCCTATGTTAGCATCCATTTACTGAAATGAACTTCAATTCCGATGGAGGCGGCTGTGTATTTGTTTCCATTTTCTTCACGCTATGCGATAGCGAACCTGCGGGTGGCGGAATGGCCTGACAACTGCAAAAACTGTTGTTGTATGTCGGGTATGTCAAGGGTCGTGGCCGGCCTAACAGGACGGATCGACAGACACAATGGCAGCCAAAAGTAAATGTCGATGTTTGAGAAGGAGAACATTATTCAAAGAATAATTTGGAAACTGGACAGGAAGTGTTCTTCAGGCCAATGTCCCGCCGGAATCGGCTGCCCGCCTGACCCTTCTGCAGGCAATAACAGTTCTGTGTTCCGACCGCTGTGAGTCGAGCTGATTGAGTGTGAGCACATTGTTTGGCTCTGTGACGAGACTCTCTCCACATGTTATCCGAAAACAGCGCGCGTGCTGCCTCATTGTCGATTGCTTGTAAACACGCACCTGCTTTCCTGTTCGGATGGCCCCTAACGCTGAATGCATAATTTTCTTTTCGTGTACGTGTGTGAAATGCAGTTGCAATGCGTGGACGGCTCTCAGAAGACATGCTTTTGCGATGGTGCATTCCTCTGTTTCCTAGAGCGTTACGAATATATCACTCTGGGTCTGATAACCATGGCATGTATATTTTATTACTCTCTTCGCTGTGCACTTCAATTCTGCTGACTTATATTATGATATTACGCTTTTCTTTTTATATTTGCATTTACAGCTTACTGTTCACTGCTGTTAGTTCGTATATTGTTGAGTGAGCGTTCGCTGGCACAAAACGTCGGTCATCAAATGCGTGTCATCGTTTCACCCTGCGTTTTTAGGTTGTTCCGAGCAAATAATACAGCACACTTTGAACAAGCGCGTTTATCTGCAGTGCTTGCTGACTGTAAACGCTGAAATTCGCTTATCCGGCACTAGCATGGTTGACGTAAATACTTTATTTTTAAATTATAGTGCCAATACGCATGACTTATTATTGAAGCGCGGTTCTAATTTCTGTAAAGCCTTCCTTATGAGTGCTCGAGTCAAGGTGTATTATTTCTCTTTGTAGGAACCCGTATGCCAAGTCAGTTTTTTTTTTTTTTAACGCAGCCTCTGATTCAGGGTGTTGATAACATATCACCACTCTGCGAGCTGTCTCGCGCGTCCGAAAAGCATACCAAGAATTTTGTAATTTTGTGTATTTTCTTGATTTCAATCTTCCGAAATTCTCTGCGCTGTTGAACGTTCACAGTGTGAATTGCACGCTTCTGAGGAAGCGCAAATGTGTTTGCGTTGCGAAACCAAACAGATAGAAGATGCCATTCGAAATATACTGCGGGAGATCGAAGCATCCACCATAGCGAGCTGTCACTGACAAGGTCTCCGCTGTACACCCAGTCAGAGCAAACAGGGGAGTTTTCTTCGCTGCCATCTCAGATGCGGTTTCTTGGCGCCGTTGCGTGGCACGCGGAAGCTGTCGATGTCTCCGCCTTCTGGGCAAACTTCTTCATCTTCTTGTGCTTCGCCTCCTACACTTGCAAGCGATGGAGCACAGCTCAGTCGCCCGACTCCAATGACAAGTGCTGTCAAGATAGGATTTCAGGAAACGGCGAAATCGTGTTCTCTGTTGTTTTGCTTTTTTTTTTTTCACGGCCTTCAGTCGACCTTCACGTTGAAAGAAAGCATTGCCCCGTGTCTTTTTGTGACAAAGGAAAAAGTTTGGTCGCGCCATCGGTGTCACGGCTTCTCGATAATTTTTTTTGTACGTTATTTTTTCTTTTCCGAGACCAAAAACGCTTCGAAAGTGATATGGCGCGTTGCTACGGGTATCACAGCAATCGAAAAACTGCCAACATTGCTCTTCGTGCAGAAAAAAAAGTGCGTTGGATTTTGCTCACTGGTGCAAGTTGGAGCAGTTTTATCCGAAGTGCTTTGACATCCTGAACAGCGTGGCATCGACGCGATGGTATTTTTGTGGTATTTAGTTGAAGGCATGCTGCTGTTATATCCGTAGACTTGTTCGTCGTCGTTGGTGCGGTGCTCATAGAATGTTGGCTCTTTCGCACACGAAAGGGCATGCACAAACCAATTGGGATGCTGCGCAAGTTATGATAGAATAGGACCGGCTAGTGTCAAATTTCTTAAATCAATCAATGAAACGACTAAAATATGGCAGCTTCCAGTAAATTTACGAAGCCTTCCGTTTATAACTGCCGCTTCCGATTCGCTGGACACGTCCACCAGAATACACACTTGTCTAATATTTGCTTACAGTGGTGTGCGGACTTCCTTCTCACAAAGCGCCATGACTCAGAACGCTTTTAAAACCACTGCAGTGCGGTGACTTCGCAATGTGGTCACCGCGCTTTTATTGGAATTTTTGGAACGTCGCATAATCGTGCTAGCTTACGTGCGTAAAAGCAAATGCCTGCGACGCACAGCTGTTTTTCTTATATCTATAGCGCCGATGAGCAGAGCTCTCAGTAACTTATCGCAATTCCTACTTTATGATTTTAGCTGTGACGTCAGGTTTGCCACTTTGGCAGTTTAGAACACATGAGTAGGAATACGTAGAAAATCAGATCTGCGATGACGTACAGACGCTGACGTTTACGTCTAGTAATTAAACGTATGATAACCTTGGGTCAACACAGCCAATCTTACAGCAACATGCTGCGTCAAGCTCCGCCGAGACGTCTGTGTCCATTTACCACATACGCGCATAGGGGGCAATTACGAACAAAGAATTTTAAGTACAGCAATTCATGTAGCGTTATTTTCAACTGATTTAGTTTCAGAGTTCAGCACACAGATATCTGTCTAATTAATGAAATCTCTAATGAATTCTCTAATGAAATCTCTAATGAAAACTAATGAATTCCAATGATGCAGATTTATCGGGCTATTATTATTGTTAATAATAATAATAATAATAATAATAATAATAATAATAATAATAATAATAATAATAATAATAATAATAATATTATTATTATTATTATTATTATTATTATTATTATTATTATTATTATTAGTAGTAGTAGTAGTAGTAGTAGTAGTAGTAGTAGTAGTAGTAGTAGTAGTAGTAATAGTAGTAGTAGTAGTAGTAGTAGTAGTAGTATTGTAGTGGAGCAGATGCACGACCGAGTATGCGCCTGTGAAGGAGGACGAGAAACGACCCGCGTTCTGATTGCGCGAGAGCCTGTGCCGCCTTTTGCCAGCCTTGCACTGTGTCAGCGTACGGTCCCTTTTCGTCGCGACCTCATTACACCAATAAACCTCATCACATTAGTAGTAGTAGTAGTAGTAGTAGTAGTAGTAGTAGTAGTAGTAGTAGTAGTAGTAGTAGTAGTAGTAGTCGTAGTAGTAGTAGTAGTATTACTGTTATCATTATTATTGTCACAAGCATGTATGGCTAGGACATATCCGTCAGCCGCGGTAAATAACGCATGTATAACAGAAAAAGGGAAAATCCCACTATATACCCCTGGTCCATTACAAATGAAGAATAAAACACACAGGCGGCAAGCACCAATTAAGATCGCGCGGGAAACGCCAAGTGCATGCGGCAAGCCAGACAAGACGTTGCATGTAGCGTAACGATAAGCCAAGTCACTTTCTTGTAGGCAAGTAATTAAGCAGCATGCCATGAACGTTGTCTCTCGTCGAGAAGCACCACCACTCGGGTGCAGGGAATCGTCGAGGATCAAAGAACGCAAGCCAGGTAGACAATATTCCCTGAGGAGCAACCCACGCTGCTCAAGAAACGCAGATTATTAGTATGTATGTTATGTGCAGAGTCTCAGTTTTGCACAGGCCCCACAGGAAGCATAAGGTGCTCTGTCAACGCGTCCTCGTCAGCACAAAGGTTCGAGGCCCCCAGCGTGACAGCGCCAACCCTTGACTCCAGTAACAAATCAAATGAAATATTTATTTCCACCGTGTACAGTTCTGCAGATGGAGGACTAAGGTAAAAAAGCTACTGATACGTGGCTTGACTAGTCCGCAGCTTAACGTAATGAACGGCGTGTGAGCAACAGCAACAAAAATAATCAATTACCAAACGAAAACATATCATTTACGCAGCATAAAAGCAAAACAGAATTGCCTAAAAAAGGAAACATAGGAAAACAGAACGGCAGGATAAATGAAATTAGTTTTCTTCTACAAGCATAGATCTAAGTTTACCTGAGGAACAACCAAAACAAATGAATTATTTACCTGAAGATGATTTAACAATGATGGCAAAGAATAACAGAAACGGTCCGTGCGAGTATTCAAGCGGAATGTGAAACTTTCCAATACGCCCTATCTCAACGCTGCTGTTTAGCACGACGACGCAAGCATCTGGTATGAACGCGGGCAGAAACGTTCTACCAGGAACACGACGGCCTAAGCGTTGATAGAATAAACAATGATGAGACGAGCTCATCCAACCCTGTGCATAAAACCAACGCCTTTATTTTTTGAGGAAAAGTCGAAAGCTTAGGATTAAATTGCTTAGGTATGCTTGACTTAGGAAGCCCAGCGTCCAGCTACACTCTTAAAAAAAGAGAGTCAAAAGGGAGTCACGTCTGCTTGACTCTCTTTGTGGCAGCCGATGACCACCTTTTTTTCTAAGGGGAGTCACAATGCTCTGGTCGACGCTCCTGAATGAAATAGATGACTCCCTTGCTCCAAGGGAGTCAGTGATGGTTCTGCATATACAGGGTGGGCTTTTTTTTTTAAAAAAGAAAGCTTCACTGGCTGCGACCAAGATACAGTTCGCTGCTTTGGCTTGTGGTATACCGAAAAATTTTGGTTGAGAATATATAACATGGGATCGTAAAATGTGGAATTACGCACGTATTGTGTTATGGCTTCAGTTACGATATTGCTGAAACGGCGCTTCGAAAACGTCTACAAGTAAACAGGGTTCTTAAAAAATCTTGCCCCCAAGCGAAACATTGAGATTTATGACAACGTTTAACAATGGCAGCGCTGACAAATTTTGCGAATCTTCGCACGTTTTCAAGCGAGGTTTGTAGATTCCTACGACAGCATGTATGGCAGAAAACATACATTTATTAGTGAAATGGACGTGCATGGTGTTGAACGCACTGGCGATCGGGAACACATCTAACTCGACGGCCGTAAAAACATGTGCCGCAAAGCTGGCATGATAACCGCGCAGACCGGTTATCAAGGCGACGCTTTACCGCGTCTCCTAAAGAGCGACAATACTACCAGAATTATAGCGCGCGTGGTCATCATTTTCTGCCCGCCACAGCTAAACTATATCTTCACGATAATCCGCGCGGGCCACCAAATCGCTCAGCAAACGTTGAGCACAGCTAGGCACGCACACACGGCCTCACCGCACTCTCCCTAGCCCCAAGAGCAGGGGATGCACGTTCACCTGCGCCCCCTCCCACCGTCAGACACACACAGGGCACGCTTCGCCTCCTCCACCCTGATATTATTCAATAGAGCTTTAACTATGCATGGATGTGTGTTCTGTAGCACCAAAACAAAACCGAAACCATTTAGGCGTTCGTGGAGGCTACTTTAATCCAAAGCCGAAGCCATCAATACGAGACAGCCATTTTGGCGTCGTTAGATGGCCAAGATGGCATTGTTCGTGATCCGTCTCGCTGTGGTCGTTCTTTAGTCCGCCAGAATAATCTGTGTCATCAAGCGTGATTGCAAGTGATCGTTTTGCGTGACTTTCTTCGTGCTATGCATTCGTGGCGTATATAGTGTCGTATCGTCGGCTCGCTCTTACCGTGTCTGGCTGATCGTTTTGCGTGACTTTCCTTCCGTGCTATGCATTCGTGGCGTAGTATCGTGTCGTCGGCTCACGCTTGCCGTGACTGGCTGAAGTAGTGTCACTCAGTGTTTGGGAAAAGCAGCCTCCGGACGGAGAAGTCCCTGCAGTAAGCTTCGTTTCGTCGTGAACTTGCCTGAGCAAGATGGCAGCGCATGACGGATCCCAGTGGCACCGACAGACGAAGCCTGTGGACGACGCTCCTACGGTCGTTATAGATTTCAGGTGAGTTCTGCCGGCTTCTGCCTACAACTCTTTTATTCGCTTCACACGTAGCTTTGCCACTTGTCTTTTTGATGTTCCAGTTGCACGGATTTTGCTATCGTGTTTCAATGGCTTGGCAACGACGAAAACCGCACTGGACTATCCAGTAGCAGGTAAAACGGAGTGGTGCGCGCCAGTATCGTGTTTCCTTATTCCATACATGCCAGAAAAACATGAAATTGCGAGTTGAAATCTCGGTTGCAAGTCGAGTGTGGTGACACGTAGAGCAACGTTGCACCGATATATATTTGAAGGGTAAGTAAGATCAGCTGATCAAAATCAATCTAATGCACCCGGCCCGAACATGCCTGATATCCAGATCATGATTTTGGCTCGTGAAACTCTAGAATTTAGTGTTTATTTCCTTTGCTACCCAGACGTTGAAACACGTTTAATACGTATTTATTCGCTGCATATTCGAACTTCTCGCCGTGTTTGCTTGTTTGTTTGTGTGTGTATGTGTGTGTGCGCGCGCGCGCGCGTGCGTCCGTGCGTGCGTGCGTAACTGCTATAAAACTTTGATGCAATAGCTTTTGTAGCACGGTTTCATTAAATTGAAACAGTGGTGACTTGATCTTATGGTGCTAAAAATTATCATGCAACAAAGGTAAATGTGAGTTCACTTCAAAGTTGTAGTTTTTTTTTTTTTGTCCACAAACTGCATACGAGCATAACCTCATCCTCCTGTGATACTTGCTTTGTCTAATGTGGTGTGGTGCTAGTACCTAATAGTAAACACAACACCGGCTAGTAATAATGGCAGTAAACATACTGCTCAAACGCTGTGTTGCGTGGATATTGGATGCCTTTGTTATACCAGCTGTGGTTTAGTTCGTTATTATTTTCAGCACAAAGATACAGTCTACAGTGATGTTGTGGGCAGTGGACAAAAATCCTTTAAAATGGACTTGGAAGCGTTACGCTGCGAAGCCCAAGGACGCGGGTTCTATTCCTGACCCAGGCAGCTGCATTTAGAAGGGGGCGAGATACAGAAACTCCCATGCCCTCTGATTTGTGCACGTTGAAGAACTCCAGGTAGTTGAAATTAATCCGTGATCTCCCACTATGTAGCACCGCTTAATCGCATTGTGCTTTTCGCTCATAAATCTCTAGCAATTATTGCTTCGTCATTATACCTCGAAACACTCGCTGTATCCTATTTGAATTCTATTCGCCGTAGTCTGCAATGAATATTTAGCACTTTTTACAGCAGGGTACCTCATTTGACATTCTTTTACAATGCACCTTAATTGTCCCAATTTCGTGCCATAATCAGCTGTTGTTTTTAATATGTATATAAGTCACTTCAGCACTGTTCCTTTTTGTTTGACCGCTTCTCATCACCTCAATTGTTTGAGGTTTGAGCTGATGTTTGTGCTGCACAGTTTGCCCGAGTTTGCTCCCAACCCTCTATACTGGTCAACGCTGGCTGGTGGGTTGTCCTTCCAGACAAACGGAAAAACGAGACCTTTGCCTGTTGATATAGATCTGAAGAAAAAATGGCACATTAGGCCTTTAGAATAGCTGCACCTTCGTGCAGCTGTTCTGAAGCCAGGCACTAGAAGGGCACGCTCACAATGATGCGACAGAAAGAAGGCAGTGAAGGCAAGCCTAGTCTTGTCGTACATTCGCCATATTTCGTGTAGCTGTATACACATTTTGCCGTTTTCTTCGTTAAACTAATAATAACATTTGGCGTTTAACATCACAAAACCACGATATGATTGAGAGACGCCGCAGTAGAGGGCTCTGGAAATTTCGACTACCTGGGGTTGTTTAACGTGCAGCCAAATCTAAGTATACGGGCCTCAAACATTTTCGCCTCCAACGAAAATGCAGCCGCCGAGGCCGGGACTCGATCCCGCGACCTACAGGTCTTCGTTAAAATACTGCTAGTCTAGTGGTTATGGTGCTCTACTGCTGACCCGCAGGTTGCGGGATCGAATCCTGGCCGCCGCGGCCGCATTTTCGATGGAGGCGAAAATGGTTTAGACCCGTGTGCTTAGATTTAGGTGCACGTTAAAGAACTCCAGGTGGTCGAAACTTTCAAAGCCCTCCACTACGGCTTCTCTCATAATCTTATCGTGGTTTTGGGACGTCAAACCCCAACAATTATTATTATTATTAAAATACTGCTGCCATGCTATACAGGGTGATTTTTTTTTCAGACAGTACATATCTTTTATAAAAAAATTCTATGACAGTCACGCTCCAGTAGTACTCTAGTTCGAGGCGGAAATATTCTGCCGCAACAAAAATGCGTTGACGGGACTAATTAACAAAAACCCGTTAACTAATTTTTATTTATTGACTTGAGGGCAGTTGTTTATATTAGAAATTTGTAGTGCGTGCCACTTTATGGTATACCCATTTTTCAGAAATCATGAAAGTTTTACGTAACTCGAGATATTTATTGTGAAATTTTAAGGGCTAAATCAAACTGATCGTGTCCGGCACACAGAAAACGCGGTTTTTCTGTTACGTCAGACCGGAGCTGCCCGCGACAAGGGAGTGACGAAATTTGAATGAAGGCGCGTCGTGGTCGTACCTTTTCGTGAAAACTGGCAAGTCATCTAACTTGCGTCAGCGGATCGCCTTACCTTTGCATGTGGCGTTTGGTGCTCATTTGTTTCTTTCGAGATGCGCGCATCCGAAACGGCAGTAATATCAACATTTTCTTTCTATGTTTACAGATAAGTACCACACATCGCACCCAAATAATAAGCTGTTTACTTGTGTATTTCTGAATGCTTGCAGATTTTCCTGATCACATTCTGCTTCGGCCCACCTTCATTAAACTATCATCACCTTCTTTTCACGTGTAGCTCCGAGCTTACGTAACAGAGAAGCGACGTTTCCTGCACGTCAGTTTCGATTTCGTCCTTGAAATTCAAGGATGAATATCACGAATTACGTGTAACTTTCGCGATTAAAAAAAAATGTGTATGCCATAAATTGGCACGCGATACAACTTTCTAATATAAACAACTACCTCCAGGTCAGGAATTAAAAGTTAATTAATTAGTTTTGTTAATTAATCTCTTCATTGCCATTTTAGTTGCAGCAAACTATTTCCTTCTTGACATAGAGTGTGTGCGCGAAAACATCTTGAGCGTGACTATTATACAATTTTGATAAGAAATATGCGTTTTCTAAAAAAACATCCTTCTAATTGTACGGAGGTCACGCAGCGGAAACAGTTGCAGCTGGCTAAGGGAGTAACAGACCCTCAAAGTACAGCAAAGTTAATGAGTATCCCTGGTTTTGTTCATTGCCATGACACTTCATGGAATCTGGTGTGTGAGCGCTGCCCTTGTCAGATTAAAAGGTGATCGATCTGTCTGTCATCATGTGTTTATTTTTGTGCACTTGACTATTTCAGGTTGCTTCAAGACTGCACATTGAAGCTCTACAGCTGCATTTGACCAGGAAGCCTCCTTGGAAACTTCGTGTCTCGAGGTAGTCAAGACGTGTCCAAGAATTCGGAATAGCCACGCTTAAGGTCTGGCCGTGAGTGGTCTCGAATCAGTGCAACCTGCTGTCCTTTTCGCCAGAATGCCACCTGACCGTGACATGGTCTGGGAACACGACACTGCCAAGCTCATGCACGCAAGCTGTGTCACCTATTGGGGTCCTGTATCTCAGATGACATGAGAATCCTGTACTACATGAGAACTACACATGTTGCATGTTTTGCGCTGTATGCCACATAAAATATGTAATGGATGTTGCAAACAAGTGCTTGATGGCTGGCTATTGATTCCTATTCATAAAAACTGACTGCTGGCTATGCTAATGTTTATGCCAGGTCTAGTATATTGCCGCATTTGACAGTAATGAATGATGTTAGCGAAACTATTGCTTTTCATATCTCACTCATTCTGACAGTAATGTGTCTCGCTGTATTTCTAAATGGTGTTTCTGTATTTCAGTTCTGTACATAACTCTCCATACCACCGCTAAATATATATATTTATATATATCATACCTTATATATATAAGGTACTTGACACACGACGTACGTTTTAGCATTAGCATAGTGCTAAAACGTACGTCGTGTGTCAAATGCCTTCCTGCAGTATCAGGACCTCCGTGATCTTTCTGTAGCTCTTATATTTAAGGGTCATTCCATGCCAAGTGTCCCAGACGTGGCGCTCGCACATCGCAGATTTTGCTGATAAAATTTGTGCCTTTTTCCTGTGCCACATGGAGTATTGTGGCAAAACATTCTTGTTCGAAAAAATTTTTGACGGTCCTGGCACCCCCTCGAATTTCGCTTCTATTTACTAAACTGTACCTAATAGAAAAATGTGTATAAAATCTACTTTTGTGTGTTCAGCTTCTAAACTGCGCTTGCGCTATCGCAGAGGTTCTGTTTAGTTGTCCCATTCATTATTTCCGAATTTTTGTGTTTCACTACCAGCTACGTAGCTTCAAAAACTACAAAAATCTTCAAAGTTTGTGAATTTTTCTTGAGCTATCTGGAACTCACCCTAACCAATATTAATAATAGCCTGATTTCCAGGAAAGTGTATTTTAGTACAGAAATGTTTAGGGGTAAAATAGACTTCAAATCTTTCCGAAAAAAAATTGTGAAATTAGAGAAAATGTACGATTTGTTGCATGTTTGACCATATTTTTCATACTGATGCGCTCAAAGTAAAAATCCTCGTCATGCGGCGTTGGATAAAAGACTTCATCGTTAAGTGATGAAAAAAGTCTTATCAAATGATTTTTTTGTTTTAAGGAAGAAAATAATTTTTGAATTTGGCCCTCCGAACGCGCAGTGCATTTTATTTTGCTGCCACTTCGCCGCAAAGCACGTGGTAGCCCTTGCAGCTGACACTCGTCACAGGCAACGGCCAGATGCGAGATGTATGTCAGTGGCTCGTGAGTGGTCGAAAGTCTTGTCACGTTGATGTCAGGGCGACGAGTAATGAATTCGCGTTACAATGTGAGCTTGCTTGGCGGGCCCAATGGGAAGTATGGACGCCCGAGAGCAGCCTATGGCGTCGTTGGCACAATGTGCTAGAGGCCGTCTGTACAACACGTATACCCTGAGAAAGAAGTGTGTACAGTGTGCATTATTTCTTTCAGTATGTGTATGCTAGTTGTGCAGACGTCCCTCTAGGACATTGTGCCAACGACTCCACATGCTGCTCTCGGGCGTCCATACTTCCCATTGGGCCCGCCTAGCAAATGCTCATTGTAACGCAAATTCATTACTCATCGCCCTGACAGCGCGACAAGACTTTCGACCACTCACGAGCCGCTGACATACATCTCGCATCTGGCCGCTGCCTGTGACGAGTGTCAGCTGTAAGGGCGACCACGTGCTTTGCGGCGAAGTGGCAGCAAAATGAAATGCACTGCGCGATCGGAGGGCCAAATTCAAAAAATTTTCTTCCTTAAAACAAAAAAATGATTTGATTAGACTTTCTTCGTTACTTAACGATAAAGTCTTCTATCAAACGCCACATGACAAGGATTTTTACTTTGACCGCATCAGTATGAAAAATACGGTCAAACATGTGACAAATCCTACATTTTCTCAAATATCACAATTTTTTTCGGAAAGATTTGAAGTCTATTTTACCCCTAAACATTTCTGTACTAAAATACACTTTCCTGGAAATCAGGCTATGATTAATATTGGTTAGGGTGAGTTGCAAATAGCTCAAGAAAAATTCACGAACATTGAAGATTTTTGTAGTTTTTGAAGCTACGTAGCTGGTAGTCAAACACAAAAAAAATCGGAAATAATGAATGGGACAACTAAACAGAACCTCTGCGATAGCGCAAGCGCGGTTTCGTAGCTCAACACACAAAAGTAGATTTTATACACATTTTTCTATTAGGTACAGTTTAATAAATAGAAGCGAATTTCGAGGGGGTGCCATGATTGTCAAAATTTTTTTCGAGCAAAAGTGTTTTGCCGCAATACTCCTTGTAGCACAGGAAAAAGGCACAAATTTTATCAGCAAAATCTCTCGTGTGCGAGCGCCACGTCTGGGACACTTCTCATGGAATGACACACACACACATACACACACACGCACACGCACACACACACACACATATATATATATTGAGAGAGCGTAGGCATGGGCAAGTTGGTAATTCATGTTTGACATTTTTGAGCGCGCAAAAGAACAGGGACGAAAAACGACGCGGACACAGCGCTGACTTCCAACATATGCCTTATTTTCTACAGTGGTAAATATATATATATAGACAACAAAAAGCAACGCACGCAGGCGCATTGTACAGGAAGGCTTCATGTAAAACCACAAATAAGTATGCATGATAAGCAATCAAACAACCTGATACCGGATTTTTTTCTTCAAGAGATCAAGCGGTCATTCCTGACTACCACTGTCGTCTAGTCACCCTGTGGGCCTTGCTTAGAAAGTCTAGTTCTTTTTTGGATAGGTCAATTGAAGGTGCACTAATGCACATGTCTCCCAAACTTGCAATCTTCGCCGCTTCAATTATCTCACGTGTTGTTTGTGCCTGGCTCCTTCCTGTCGCAGTGCACTGCGAATACATGGGATCGCACCCACACTTCCTGCAGTGGAAAGCCAAATGTCCCACACTTCCAGTTCGCACGTTATTTGCGTGCTCACGCAGCCTGTCATTGGCACACCGTCCCGTCTGCCCTATGTATTTCTTGCCACAGGACAGCGGTAACTCATAAACGATGTTGTTCTCACATTTAACAAAGCTTTCTTTGTGCTTTTTTTGGCACCTGGGTTTTTCAGAACCACTGTAGGAGGCCTTGCACAGATTATAAAGCTTGTTGGGTGCTGAAAGGACGACTCTTACGTTGGCGTTGTTTCCTATCTTTTTCAGCCTATGTGAGACATCGTGAAGGTACGGTATGACGGCGCATTTCTGCTTGACAGGCTCCGTTTCTGGTGAAGCCTGCTCCTCACCCTCGCGAGCATGTTTGACAGTCTTGAGAAGACCCTCCGCCACAGATGTGACGACATACTGAGGAAACCCCGCCTTTCTCAGGCGGTCAGCTTGCGCCTGGAAACTACACGAACACTTGTGAGGACATGAGCGGCGAAGCGCATTCATTAGGGTTAATTTTGCAATACCCCTTTTAACTAGCTTGGAGTGGCCCGAAGAAAACGGCAGAAGCGGCTTATTGGCCCTAGGCTCGTACGACCAGCAGACCTGGTCTCGCTCGAAGAACATTCGTATGTCAAGAAAACGCAAGGCGTTGTTTTGCGGCATTTCATGCGTGACTGCAAACGGTTGCAGGAAACGCGTGAACAGATCAAGTACGTTTGAAGAATCATTGCCAAATTCGCCTGGACTTGATTCTAGAAAGACAACGTAGTCGTCTACATATCTAAACACCTTCTTTATATTTGTGCCTGTTGGCTCTCTTTCTAGTTTCTAGTAACAGGCACAAATGTAAAGAAGGTGTTTAGATATGTAGACGACTACGTTGTCTTTCTAGAATCAAGTCCAGGTGAATTTGGCAATGATTCTTCAAACGTACTTGATCTGTTCACGCGTTTCCTGCAACCGTTTGCAGTCACGCATGAAATGCCGCAAAACAACGCCTTGCGTTTTCTTGACATACGAATGTTCTTCGAGCGAGACCAGGTCTGCTGGTTGTACGAGCCTAGGGCCAATAAGCCGCTTCTGCTGTTTTCTTCGGGCCACTCCAAGCTAGTTAAAAGGGGTATTGCAAAATTAACCCTAATGAATGCGCTTCGCCGCTCATGTCCTCACAAGTGTTCGTGTAGTTTCCAGGCGCAAGCTGACCGCCTGAGAAAGGCGGGGTTTCCTCAGTATGTCGTCACATCTGTGGCGGAGGGTCTTCTCAAGACTGTCAAACATGCTCGCGAGGGTGAGGAGCAGGCTTCACCAGAAACGGAGCCTGTCAAGCAGAAATGCGCCGTCATACCGTACCTTCACGATGTCTCACATAGGCTGAAAAAGATAGGAAACAACGCCAACGTAAGAGTCGTCCTTTCAGCACCAAACAAGCGTTATAATCTGTGCAAGGCCTCCTACAGTGGTTCTGAAAAACCCAGGTGCCAAAAAAGCACAAAGAAAGCTTTGTTAAATGTGAGAACAACATCGTTTATGAGTTACCGCTGTCCTGTGGCAAGAAATACATAGGGCAGACGGGACGGTGTGCCAATGACAGGCTGCGTGAGCACGCAAATAACGTGCGAACTGGAAGTGTGGGACATTTGGCTTTCCACTGCAGGAAGTGTGGGTGCGATCCCATGTATTCGCAGTGCACTGCGACAGGAAGGAGCCAGGCACAAACAACACGTGAGATAATTGAAGTGGCGAAGATTGCAAGTTTGGGAGACATGTGCATTAGTGCACCTTCAATTGACCTATCCAAAAAAGAACTAGACTTTCTAAGCAAGGACCACAGGGTGACTAGACGATAGTGGTAGTCAGGAATGACCGCTTGATCTCTTGAAGAAAAAAATCCGGTATCAGGTTGTTTGATTGCTTATCAAGCATACTTATTTGTGGTTTTACATGAAGCCTTCCTGTACAATGCGCCTGCGTGCGTTGCTTTTTGTTGTCTATATATATATATGTACCACTGTAGAAAATAAGGCATATGTTGGAAGTGAGCGCTGTGTCCGCATCGTTTTTCGTCCCTGTTCTTTGGCGCGCTCAAAAATGTCAAACACACACACACACATATATATATATATATATATATATATATATATATATATATATATATATATATATATATATATATATAATGCTTAACAATGGTGGTGACGTGGCTAAGGACTACGCATTATTCGCAGGATGTTGTGCCTATAGTTTAGGTGCTTACTGATAAAACAGTAGGTTGTCATTACAATGTGAACATGTATGAAATGGCATGAAGTGTTTAAAACCGATTCAGAGAATAATTTTACAAATCGCAGAAATTTCAGTTTGTTTATAGGATGAAGGCATGCAGACGTGAAAGAGAAAAGACACAGACAAACCAAACGCTAGCGTTTGAGCTGTCCGCATCTCTTCTGTTTCCGTGTTGCATGGCTTACTTTCTTCTAGAATCAACATTTTTTGTTTTTACGCGAGCGGAAATTGTTCTGAGACTCATCTATATAAACTTCGAGTAGTATTTTATTTCCCCCAGAGGAATCGAGTGCAGCACTGTAAAGTTGCTACAAAACTTGTTGCGGCTGTCATGCATCCACCACAGTGTTCCTGTTTGAGTAAACCCGGTGGAAGTGCCTTGTTGAGTAACAAGAGGTAGCGGCACCAACTTTCGTCGATTGTCAGATAAAAACCCTAATGGTGTTCGCTCTGATTTGAAGTTCTTTTGAAATTCTTGATCAATCTCTATAAAACTTGTTTAGTTTATGTGTATTTGTACGCTGATTTTGAAAATGCAAATATTTTTTTACTATTATATGTCGTGTTAATTAAGTATATCAAACATTTCATGTGCCATGTTAGGCCTGCACGAGTTACAAAGTAAGCATATCACAATAATATGAAATGGGAACTGTATGCAACATAACCAGAATGCATGTCCTAAACCCACTTAACAATAGTCATAGTATGCTGAACATTGAGCAGTAAGTGTATGTCTAGCTGGTGATTCGCTCACGAGAGTTCAATATTACGTAACTTTTAACTCAAATGCGTTTAAAACGCGAGTTCGTATGTGGGCTAGTGGGTTCATGAACATTATGCCAGAACAGCGCAGTAAACTCCTTTAAAACTATTGCATACAGTTTTTATCCCCTAACTATAGCGATATGTCGATTTACTTTGTAACTCCAAGTTTGGAAAGGCTTGCTCATCAAGACACATGAAATTTTTGTGTCAAAACTGCGTTTTCTTCCAGATAATTGCATATTTGAAATCGCCACATAAGTAAACCTAAACTCAGCAAGTTTCATCAATATCGACCAAGAAGAAAAATAAACGTATTATTTGTTGCAGAGTGTCTCATTGAGTACCACGAAGTGGTCACACTGACTCTTGCCAGGGGACTCATGTACACCACTGTCCTTAAGGACAACGGAGTCAAAGGAACGCTCCAGTGGGGGTCAGCGTTACCATGGCAAAGGGGTCACCCTGACTACCTATAGGTACTAGCGGGAAATAAAAGGTAGTCGCGTAGACTCCTGCATTGGGAGTAATACATACTCTCTGCTTGCGAAGAAGGGAGTCGTTGGTCTGAAGAACGAAGGGAGTCGTTTGACACCCCAGATTGTGAAGAAGGGAGTCGTTGGTCTGAAGAACGATGGGAGTCGTTTGACACCCCAAAAGGTCATCATATGTGTAGCGAGGCGATTACCACCCAAAGGTAGTCAGTACAGACACCCTTTTTTTTAAGAGTGTAGGGTGCCTTGATGCGCGTTTTGTTGCGCGTTTTGTCCAGGGTGAGGACATCTGCGGCGTCTACTGCGGCGCGGCTGTCATATTTTAGCCCACGGCTTCTTACCGGCGTCTCACCCCTCTATGGCAGCTGCGCTGAGAGGCACGAGACGCGGGGCAAAAAATGGCGTCGTGGCGGCATCAGCCCCTTCAAAGAATGGCCACACCCTAAGGGGGGCGCACACATCGAGGCACACTACGTCCAGCGCGCTTCTCGCGCCATCTCGCTGGTAATGAAGAAACGCTTATAAGCGCCTGCCGTCTCTGAGTCCGGCCAGCGGCAAAGGGTGTGTATATAACGCTTGCTGTTAGCTACGTGGACGATCCGCGTTTCGTGGCGTAGTAGCTAGCGTCACGCGCTCCCGAGCGAGAGGTGTCTGGTTCGATTCCGCGCTTCGGAAGCATTTTTCTGAATTATTTTTCTTTAGAGCTTTTATAAATATATACATACTTATACATATACGGTGCATGACGGCGACGGGGACGGACAAAAACCAGCCGAGACTGTCCATATAATTGCTATCGCAATAAAAAAAAACATCGTAATTAGAAGCGGTTCTGTCCGAAGAACTCATGCCGTCCGAGAAACGTTATGCCTGATTTTCGCGCATAAGTCGAAAAGCTGTGTTTCTAAGTGGCGATGTATTTTCGGGGTAACGTAGCCCAGGGCTTGGCTTCCGAAGTGGCAGGAGTCCACGCGGTCTCGCCAGTTGCCCGCGCTTCATTACCGGCTGTGCGGGTCGCGTCAAGCCTCCGGGCTTTCGGTGAACCATTGCCAGAAGTAGGCCTAATCCTCTGGCGCGGAGGTTAGTTCAGGAATTAGGGACGGCCGCAAAAGGGTGCATTGTATTCTCCCACCGATGCCCTTAATTTCTCCCGCAATCCCCAAAGAGCGAGATCGCCGCTGTGAGCGACATTCCAGTGGCTTTCAGGAAAGTTTGCTTTCCTGCATATACGTAAAGAAGAAAACACATATAAGGCTGAGAAGGCTGGCCTGTAGCAGAGCTTTTTTGTGTATAGATCAGGAAGGAAGGAAAAAGAAAATACCTGAACATCCAAACATATCGTATTAGCATGATTGCATACCTAAATTTAAGCCCTGGAAAAATGCCGTATAAAAAGACATAACCAGAGGACAAAACCCACTGCAAATTGAAACTCTATTGCCAAAACAAATCAAACATGCTTTATAACTGGAGCACGCACGCACAAAGAACGGGTATGATTGTATGAAAACGTAGCACTAATATGAAAAATCCTAGTACTTATTAGCGCCATCATTTTCTATTTTTATCGATTCTTTCTTCATAGCAGATATTCCTGCGGGCGTGGTCTGACGGATGCCGTTAAAAAGCACGTGTTTTGCTAATGAGCGCTCGTTCGGCCACTTACTCTGTTTAGTGACGTTGTTTTGTCGTGCTTTACTTTATGAATGCAACCATACAAACTGACACAGCTTTCCGCCCTGCCTAGCGTGATTACACACTCATGAGGAACACGAAATTGTTGAACGGTGCAGTGGAAAGGAAAGTATTAGGCAAAAAATGAGCAGCTTAGGCAAAATGTGATTATTGCAAAAGTAGCAGGGATATATTTGAGGTCATCTGACGTTCTGGCGCGTATGATTCAAGCAGACAAAAATGCGGCACGCTACTGTTCTTTTTTAAAGACGATAGTCTTTCTTGGGGAACTTAAACGCAGAAATTTTGGTCTGTCTTTCTGTCTGTTTGTCTGTCTTTCTGTTTGTCGGCACGTCCCTCGATTCAGCCATTCGGCCAAAGTTGAACCACTTGCACAAGGGCCAGCCATCGTGCACGGCTCACTAGGTTCATACTTGTGTACATGGTTGATCAAAAAGCAAACATTACGCATATCTGAGGCGCAACATCACTAGGTAAGTATTAGGTGTTGTGTTCCTTTAATAGAAAATACATAGATACGTAATTCTAGAGACCCTAGTTTCTTAAGCTGCGCTCAAAATACATAGATACGTAATTCTAGAGACCCTAGTTTCTTAAAGGGCCCCTCACCAGGTTTGACAATTTTGAGCTAACGAGCGCAATGCATACAATGGGCGTTCACGATCACGTCTGCCAAAATTTGCAACACTACGCGCCGCAGAAATGGGTCAAATTTCAAGGTGAACGCTGCTTGCCCTTCCTCTCGCGGGCGCGCGCTTTAGAGAATGAGGGGATGACGTACATGAGAAAATGGCCCTACGTAGATGGTAGTGCTGTGACGTCGCTCCTCTATGTAGACGACTGTGCTCTGACGTCGCCAACAGTAGCACGTGACGCTGCGATAATTATTTGACACGACATGTGTAGTTTGTGTACTTTGTTGCTTGAATAGATTAATAAAACTTGAGAGAAATAATGAGACACACAAAGGGAATGTGTGCTTCTTTTTCATTTTTTTTTTCGTGACTTACAGCGAGATGCGGGGCTAATACGCCTCCCTTTCCCATGCGTTCGTGTCCCCGCGGGTAGCGCATCGAGCAGACGCCAGCCCTGGAAACGAAAGTAATGTTCTGGCGCGTTCGAGCACTCATTATGCTCGTTTATTCTACCGCGTCCAAGTAAACGTAATGCGGCACTGGCGCATGATACCGCCACTCTCGTGCCCGTACAAATGTCTCAACTTTCGTGCCCGTCCCGCAGAAAGAGGCAGTACACCACAGAGAACGCCGACAAAACGCCCATGGCCACTACATAAAAAAAAAGAGGTGGCGGCCGTGCAACGCCGCTCGCGTGCTCGGGCTGGCTCGGGAACGTCATGCGCACGTGCCCATGCATGCACATGACGTGTTCATGCGTATGTGTCAAGTGAAGAGGGCAGGGAAGGGATTTGGCTTGTGAAGGCTACACGGGGCGAGTGGCAAGGGTTTGAAACTCGCCTCCTCGCATCATGGTTTCGCGCCGCTACAAATTATTGTTTTTCTCAGCTCGTACTGAACCGATTTGAAAAATTCTTGCGGCATACTGCTCTTCATTCGGCACACAACAACTTCCAGCGTCTAACTAAAATTTGCTATGTGGCCTGGTGAGGGGCCCTTTAAGCTGCGCTGAAAATGCGACTGCGCCGAAACTTGGCTTCCTCCGTGCACCTGCGCGAGCTCATTGTTGTGTTTCGGTTTCAGTTCAGTATTGCACTGTACGAGTGCCACGGGGCGCCGCTCTGGCATTCCTGCTTTACCCAGGTGACGTGAATATAAAAGAGTGTGTGGAGAGTACTCGTTGAGTGCGGACGTTTCTTCTGCTTCGGCGCTTCGCGCCAAACCGCGTGTTCGGGCTGGCTGGCGTCCCCGCCGGTCGCGTTGGTCACCGCCGGTCTTGCCTGCTGCTGCGCCGGGACTACCAGCCCGCAACACAGCACTCACGTTTCCCGACGTATTGCCAGATGGCGTTCATATCTCACGCAGCGCCTCTTCTATCGTCTTTAGACGACATTTGCAGCGAAGCACGCAGATACGCGGCCAATTTTTTAGATGCGAAGCATCTTATGGCGGAGTTCAAACCAGTGGTGGTGGTGGTGGTGTGCGGTGTGACCACCCTTACTGCGCATGCGCATACGCTCTCCACACACCTCATCTCCACTCCCCGCACCACTCCTTCTGTCCACTTCCCCTATCCCCTACCCCTTGTGACCAGGCGCAACGTCATCAAGCATTGCAGTGACCACGCATGCGCAAGCCTGATCTGCCTATGTACAAATACACCGGCATCACGCAATAAAGCGTTCTTTCGTTTCCTGCTGCTCGGCTGTTCACATGGTGTCAGAAGTGGGGGCGGTGGTTCGTTTGATACCACCGCAAGTCGGCAATGAATGAACCCACTGACCGGCCGGAAACGCCCGTCGCGAGAATGGCGTCAACACTGCTGCAGCCACCGAGGCCACTAGACATGTCTGAGGACACGTTTTACAACTGGACCGCATGGAAACGTGAGTTTGACCTTTTTGCTACGGCGACGGGACTGAGCCAGCAGCCTAAGGATGTTCAAGCCGCAACCCTTTTGATGACAATAGGCGAGGACGCGAGAAGAACATTCTATACGTTCAAGTTCGACAGCGAAGACGATAAAAAAGACCTCAGAATTATTTCAGCAAAGTTCGAGGCAAATTTCAAGCCGTCTGAGAACCGCACCTTTAACGAATTCCGATTTGGCTCCAGGGACCAACAAGAGGGAGAGTCGTTCAATGAATTGCTTACGCAGCTGCGAATCCTCGCGGGAAGATGCGAATTCGGCGAGCTTGAGGAACGGCTGATTCGGAGCAGGATAATTCTTGGCATCAAAGATAAGGATTTCCAGCAGAAGCTCCTCTCGGAAAACCCCTCGTTTTCAAAAGTAGTGCAAATGTGCCGCGCAAGGGAACAAGCAAAAGAACAGCTACTAGAAATCGGAGCCAGAACGGACAACCCGACAATTGCCGCAATCAAAGAGAATACAGCGCCTTGCACGCGCTGCGGTCTTGAAAAACACAAATATGGAAAGTGTGCGGCGCAGGGCAAACACTGTAACAACTGCGGCAGAAGCAATCATTTCGCTCGTGTGTGCCGTCAGCCAAAGCAAACACCTAGATCGGCCGCACGCGAAGTGAAGCAGGTTGTTTTAGGAGTTGAAGACGAGTACTTTCTAAAAGCCCTAGAAGCATATGCTATCTCCAGTGAGGACCGTTGGTCGGCGAAAATTGTTATCGCTGGTTCAGCGATTGAATGCAAAATTGACACGGGAGCTAACTGCTGTGTCATGCCTGAGGTGACGCTTCGGAAACTAACTACGCAGCCGGCGCAGCCATGCTCGACCACCTTGCGCGCTTTTTTCGGCCATAAGCAAACAGCGTTGAGTAAAATCACCTTACCGACTTCGTACATGACTCAGACCTGTCAAGTGGAATTTTTCATCGTACCCCAGTCCGTGCCGGTAACAGTGAGTGGCGGTGTTGCAGAGCGCTTAGGACTAATATCCCGCGTACGCGCAGTCAACGCACTGCCAAGCCATGACCCAAGTGCCGGTTTCGATGATGTATTCCAAGGCCTCGGGGAGCTGAAGGGTGCTACGTACCACATCGAGCTCAAACCAGGCGCACGAGGGAGCGTGAAGCCAGCTCGGAGAGTCGCGGTTGCTCTTCAAGACCGCGTGAAACAAGAGCTCAATAAAATGGAGCACGACCTCGTCATTGCAAAGGTAACTGAACCCACTGCCTGGGCAAGCCACATGGTAGTAGTAGTTAGGAACGACAAAGTGCGCATTTGTCTAGATCCTTCGGACTTGAACAAGGCCATACTGAGGGAGCACTATCATATGCCGACATTAGAGGATGTAGTTCCGCGCCTGCATGGGGCAAAGTACTTTTCAACGCTAGATGCATCTTCAGGATTTTGGCAAATTAAGCTAGACGAAGAAAGTTCATTACTATGTACCATGAGCACTCCCTACGGCCGCTACAAATGTCTGCGCATGCCCTTCGGGATTGCCTCGGCCCCAGAAGTTTTTCAGCGGGCAATGCACCAGGTAGTGGAAGGCCTGAGTGGTGTCGCCGTTGTAATGGATGACATTCTCGTTTGGGGAACCTGTCGAGAAGAGCATGACACAAATCTAGCAGCTTTGTTCGCAAGATGCAGAGAGCACAACCTAAAGCTGAATAAAAAAAGTGTCATTTTTTGCAGCCGCAAGTTCGATACATGGGTCATATCCTCACGCAAGAAGGACTTTGCCTGGATCCCGGGAGAGTAGACGACATCTTGCACGTGCCACCACCGCAAAATTGTAAGAAACTGCAGGTTTTTCTCGGGATGATGAACTTTGTGGCGCGTTTCATCCCAACATGTCGGCACTGTCTGCCCCCCTCCGGGAGCTATTGAAGAAGAACACGGCTTGGGTCTGGACACAAGAGACCCAAGAAAGCTTTAATACACTTCGCGCCTGCCTAACAAAAGCACCCGTTCTCGCCTATTTTGCGAAAGGTGTCCCCTTGACGTTGTCCGTGGACGCAAGCCAGAAAGGGGTAGGGGCAGTTATTTTGCAAATTGGACACCCAATCGCCTACTCTTCGCGTTCGTTTAACGAAGCACAAAAGAAGTACGCCCAAATCGAGAAAGAGCTGCTAGCCATTGTTCACGGGTGCGCAAGGTTTGAAGACTACATCCTAGGGCAGCCAGAAGTAATCGTCGAATCCGATCACCGCCCTCTAGAGTCAATATATAGGAAACCACTATGTGAGTGCCCGTTACGATTGCAACGTATGAGACTCTCCCTTCAAAGGTTTCCTATAAAAGTGGTTTACAAACCAGGAAAAGAACTCTTTCTAGCGGATGCACTCTCGCGCTTTCCAAACCAGAAGGAGCTGAAAGAAGAATCACTGGATTTTCATGTACATGCTCTCTCTTCTCTTCCAGTCTCTGATCGGCAACTGCAGGAAATCCGGGAAGAGGTACTCAAGGATGCAACAATGACCGAACTGTGCAGCTATTCAAGCACAGAATGGCCTGAGAGCAAGCTTCAGGTGTCTGAGACCGCACGAGCGTATTGGAACTACCGCGACGAACTTCACGTCGAAGATGGCCTTCTCCTAAGAAGCAACAAGTTGGTCATTCCGCCAACAAAAAGGCAAGAAGTACTTCGTTTGCTTCACGCGGCACACGGGGGTGAAGAAAAGATGAAGGCAAGAGCCAAAGCAGTTATGTACTGGCCAGTGCATGTCGGCGGATATTGCAGCTCTAGCGAAGGCGTGTCAACTTTGTCAAAGGTACAAGAGCAGGAACGCCAAGCTACCAATGCTTAGTCCCGATATACCTACTTTGCCGTGGCAAGTAGTCGGAATCGATCTTTTCTATCACGAAGGCCATGAATACCTGGTTGTGTGGATTTCTATTCCTTTTTTTTCGAGATCAAGCAGATGCATCGAACTACGGCAGAAGCAGCGACAAACGTGTGCATGCAAATCTTCTCCACGCACGGCATACCAGCAAAGATATGCAGCGATAACGGCCCCCCGTTCAATAGCACGTGCTTCCGTGTTTTTTCAACGCAGCTGGGCATCATCCACGTGACTTCCAGTCCGCATTACCCTCGCGGTAACGGCATGGCTGAAAGGGCCGTCCAGGAAGCAAAGAAACTACTGAAGTGCAGGTTTGGAACACTGGAGTTTTACAGCGGCCTGCTTGAATGGAGAAACATGCCAAGGGATGACCGCCTAAAGTCACCCGTCCAACGGCTCATGGGTCGACAGACGAGGACCAAGCTGCCCGTACTAGACTGTCACCTAGAACCCCAAACCGTGCCGACCGTAGTTGTCCGAAAGCGCCTCGACGAAATACGGCGAAAACAACGCGTCTTCTACAACAGATCAACCCGGAATCTACCGGAAGTGCACAGTGGGTCTACAGTATCTGTTTATGATACAATAAACAAGACCTGGGCACCAGCAGTCGTCATGGGCCCGGCAAGTACACCACGCTCTTATATTGTTGCGACTGAGAACGGCCAGCATCTACGACGCACGAGGGAACACCTCAGGTCCACAAACGGGCAGGTTCTCTCGCAGCAGCCAGAAAGCGCGACAGCGTCCGCGCAATCCAGTCCGCAGCCGTGCACCACCGAGCAGCAAGCACCTCAAGAAGCGCTGCGTAGAAGCGCAAGACAGCGAAGAGCGCCACAACGCTATCCTCTCCCAGAGTGCCCAACGCAAACTGTTCAGCGGATGTAGTGAAAATTGAACTTTGAGTGGTTTTTTCAATGTGCCTTCGTTTAGACATTTTGTGTTCTGTTTCTTTTTTCGTTTCTTTTTCTTTTTCCCAAGGGAAGGAAGATGTGACCAGGCGCAACGTCATCAAGCATTGCAGTGACCACGCATGCGCAAGCCTGATCTGCCTATGTACAAATACACCGGCATCACGCAATAAAGCGTTCTTTCGTTTCCTGCTGCTCGGCTGTTCACACCCCTCACCATTTACTCTCTCCCCTCCCCCTTTCGACTCTTCCTCTGAAACGCGGGCTAGACATGCCGAAATTCTCTCCTGCACAACGCCGCGATGAGCGCATGCGCGCCCCTCTCCATCTCTCTCCTCTCCTACGCTGCCCCCCTCTCGCACGCCTGTCGACCGCGTTCCCCGCTCGCCCTGTGAGAAAATGACCAGGCTAGAGCGAAGACAAGACGCGCGTAGCGTTCCTCTTCGCGTTCCACGACGCGAGGTCGGTAGCATGCCCAGCGAACGCCAACGGAACGCGATCGTGCAAGTGCTCCGGCTTCGCATCGCCTCATGGTCCCCTTTAGCGGGAAATGGTGTAATTTTGCTAAATGGTTACATTGCAGAGAAAGCCAGAATAGAAAGGAGAAGTTGCGCAGCAACATTCGATGAAAGTTACTCGCATGAAGCTTTTAAAGAAAACAAGGTTTCACAATGTATATTTGTTCGGTAGCTTTTTTCACTTCTTTTTGTATGTGTAAATATCACGCTGATAATGGATGAAAAGAGAATACACGTTGTCGGCATGATATGTCGCTATATTCCTTCGTGTTCTGGCTTGTGTGGTGTCCGCTACCAGCCTGATAAGCTAGTGACATAAATATGTCTCTGCACTAGAGATAAGGAACTCATGACGCGCTTTATTAAAGGTTTTTGATAAAGACTACATCAATAGCAACGTGATAACACTTGTAATGAACACTGAAATGCACGGCTTACGCAAACGCGACATTAACTGTCCATATATAGCCAAACTATCCACCTTAAAGAAGACGTGAATTGTTAGACATTTAATGCTATCTATGGTGCACGCGCGGCATACTCTTCATATATGTGTGTTTTAAATGCCTTAGAAGCCTAAGTTCCATTCTATGTGTTCTGCACAAAAGGCACGCGGCAGAAACCTATCTGTAACGAACTATCTTCATGTGCATATATATTAGCAGTTGTCGAAAACGAGGTATGTTACATATTTTGTCATATTTCTGAGCGGGCACCATGAAAGAATATAGTAGGAAGTATAACCTGTGTAAGAGGGAAAGAGAGGCGGCACCGGGCGACAAAATAGAAGAGATCGGGAAGGTCCCTTTTTCCTCTGAGATATGATACGGGCCTATCATGGCGATATAGGGAATAAATATATATCTGCAGGGCAGTTGTGAATACCTAATGCTTTGAGTAGACGAGCTTCGCACGGGTTCCATATATAGGGCGCGTACTTCAGTTTGATTCTGACGTATCAATGGTTTTAGGGCTAACATTTTTATGTGCCGTGAAGCGAAGCAACGGTGATGTTTTGGAAATATGACGCCGTAGAAAAGCTTTGATAGCTGTTGAAAATATATATGCGCTCCACGTTTTGCCATTGAATCTCCTGCCACATAGATGTTTATAGGGTTCTTCAAGTTCGACAGAAACGTCACTAACGATATAAAAAAACTGAAGGGGAACAAGGCGACGGTTAAGAAAAAAACCTGCTTAAACTTTTTATGTTTATATATTATCAGACAACGGTGGCGCCATTCTTGTAAGCATTTTCGGCCAGAATTAAGTGCTGGTCGGTCAGTGATGTCATTCCCTGCCCTGAGAAAGATATAACTGACGAACACGAATCTATTTGTGGCTCCTGAAGTTATAACTTCAGCGTTCCTGAAGATATATCTTCTTGCCGGTTATTTTTTACCGGTGCAGTTAGTGCGAGGTAACATCCAACGACACCGGGCTTAAACTCATTCACTCCAACTATCGAGTCAGTAGGGGAGACGCATTCAACGGTAGCGATAACACAATCACGGGCTCGGCCCAGCTGTACCATATGATAATTCGTAGACTCCTTGCGAATCGAGTGCACTTGCTACCAATCGTCGTGGCGCTGGGCAACCGGTTAGTCGAGAGCCAAGAGGAAATTGTAACACGCATCAGAGGTATATAAAGCGTCTTTTCCTTAGCGGTTTTTATATTCTTCATCTACGAGGAAGAGCTCTTATTTTTGTATAAATAAAAGTTATTTTCTCTCAATCTCTCTCTCATCGACACCACAATCATACGCCGGCTCACATGCCTGCAACATCGGTTCACAACACTCCTAGCTTTAACCACCACAATTCAAATGAAAGAGCAGATAAGGATCAATTCATGTAAATACGTGTGACAATAAACGATCTGACTTTGTCAGAGAGCTATCAACCCAAAATAGGCGGCCATTTTGATCTCTGTAAAAATGAGATGAAAGTGCAAATTTTTTACTTCGTTCACTTCCTCAAAATGGCGATATAAGGAACTGAACATTGAGGCATTTGAACATTAACAGGGCAGCTCTATTGAACCTTGTCATTTCGTGATTGCTAACTGCGTCATGTCGACGTTCAGTGGTACAGCGCCGCATTATAGCAAACTTCGACAGGTTAACGGAGTCGTTAGCAACGGAGAAAGAACTCGCGCTGTTAATTTTAGGTGTCACGACTGAGGGCGTCACCACAAGATAGAATGAAACCGCTTGAAAAAGATTCCCATAAATATTGCGCCATAATTTCCGTACATTCATATTATGCAGTTTTTTTTTCATCACGCTGCGGTGTTGCTCAACCCTGCCCTTCGTAAGCTGTAAATGAGGATGTAAATGAATGAATGCAGAATCCACCCCTTTATCCGTCATATTTATTGTGCCCAGAAAGACGACCAAGAACTTACGCAGAAGGTGAGGAGCAGCAATCCGTGGTCGTCAAATCTAATTTGCATGTCAACTCTCCCCTTTATTTTTATACTTCTCACCATGCACTCCGCCGTATCGCTGATGCGCCCGGCCCGTCGAGACTGCACATCATTCGTGGAGTGTCGCTCAATCTGATTATGCGTGTCTCCTTGTCGAGAGAAGTAGCGAAAACTTTCGTGAAATATCAAACACAATATAGACGCATCTTGTGCCGGGCGATAAGTTAATATTCGCAATAATCCGATGAAATAAGATGTCCTTCACAGAAAGAGTACTGCATGTGTTGAAATATAATATGGTTTGGTGGCTCGCTTCGGTGAAAAGTTCTTGTACAAACTGTATTAGAAACTTTGCAGCTCATGACAACGTGCCAGTAAAGCTGAAAGAACTACCTTTCTTCTTAAAGTGTGCGAGCACAGCCGACAAGTAGAGGTTGTCTTGAGTGGTACTTCAACTATGTTCGCAAGGAATGCGACGCCTGTGATTCTATATGACGCACTTGTGAACAGGGCCCCTTTCGGGAGCTGAAACGTGGCTTTTTTTAATTGTGAGCCTTTTATCTTGATCAGGGTTCTTCTTTTACTTCACTGTCTTTGTCCCCGACTAGACAAGATTTCGTCAGACTCTTGACTACGATACTAAATTCAGAAAGAAACAGTCAGTTTCGCTGCGCGATCGAAGGAATAAATGCGAAAGCAACAAATTGGACTGTTACACGAAGTAGGGTTCGAAGTCCACTCCTTTAGCATGCCACCTGGCGTGGCTGAACAAAATGGTGGCGTAAGGAAACGCTACCGGTGCAGCGAGCGAAGCGACCTTCGTGCTGTTTACGGCTTCAACGTGAACTTTAAGAAGAGAACACAACACGTACAAAGGTATGAGTCGTCTCTTGATCCCCTCTAAAGATACGGCGCGCGCGACAAATCGGCACACGTCTTCTGCGCACGTGTTCACTATCTGTAATAAATGCCTCTTCATGTTATGCAAGAAAATCAGAGAACCACTGACCTACAGTTGCGGATCGTGATCATACTCAGTAGAATGATCATGATCCGCAGTCCTTTTGTAAGCCAGCACCAAGTCCTATCTGATTCTTGTCCCGTTTGCCCGGGCTGTTTCCACTGATGAAGCATACTCAGTAGGTTAGGCATCGGTTATTAGTACCCGCAATCGCTAGAGATGCAGGCAACATACGCTACAAGAAGCCTCACTGGGCTAAAGAGGCGTTGCTGTGGCAACACGTTCCCCCTCACCTGCATTTTCAACTCGAAAATCGGATTACTCGCGTGCCAACGAGAGTAATCCGATTTGTCAGCTTACCGCGGCATCCGATTAGTGCGTCGATTCGTTCGCTGCTGCCTAAAGGGAGCAAACAAAGACGCAGAAAGCATGCAACTATGAAAGGGAAATAGGATATTTTGTACCCTCTTGCAGAGAAAACGAGTGCAATCCATGCAGCCCACAAAACATAGGAGTAAAATGTTCAAACTACAGAACCGTTGCTGCTCAATAGTAGCTTTCCTAAAGGTAAAGTAGTTTATATGCACGGATTCGCGCGGGCACACTGAGATAAAGAGGTACACTAAGAGGAGCGCCGTCTTTGTGTATGATCTCTTCTTTGTCTCCGTGTGCTCGCGCGAATCCGTGAGTATGAATGTGTTCCAACTAGGCCTACTTGCAGTATTGCTTCAAAGCAGTTTATTTCTATCGTGTGCTCGCTTCTAATTGGAATAAGTTTGAACTGTGACATCATCGTGACGTCATGTGGTGACGTCATCACGTGATGATGATTTTTTTCATCACTCCTCCCCGACGCCGCAGGATGCCAGACACCGCCGATGAGGGACGCCGACGCGTTTCCACGTCGGCGTCCCGCGTTTGATTCTGCGTTTGATGAGGCATCTAAGGCTCTCGCCATAATAAACCGGGCACTATCAAGAGAAAAACACCAGGCTAACACTGGATGGACACAAAGGAAGACAGATTGGCCTAGAGAGCGGTGTTCATTGCCTACTATACGCCTCTCCGGGTTACAATGAGATGGGAGAGACAGCGATAGGACAGCTAAAGCCATTCAGGTGATGATGCTAGTGTACAATGACTTACTGTGCGCACGTCATGTTGCCCTATACATGCGCGAATGCGAGCTAAGTAATGCGGGCAGGAGTCTACACATAAACATTCTATAGGGACTATCACCTAAGCCTTTCTCGCTAATGTTGCCGCATGTCTAACAAAGAGTTACAAGTTCAGCACCGTATGAGCTCTATCTACCAATTTAGTCCAGTGCTGGTAGCGTTGTTTTGCAATTATTATGAAAAATGCATAACTTGCCCAATCCGCTACTTTTCTTCACTTATGTGTTCAACGCGGGTTTTTTTTTTCACCAGTGCTTAGGACCTGCGAGAGGCCCGTTATACATAGTAATTAAAGCAACGGCTCCAATACAGAATCCTGTGACGTACATCTATGCACAGTATGAACGGAAGAAATGATGTCTAAAGGGACCACTGATGGCTTTTGATATCAAAAATCGAGAATAATTCCAAGATAATGGTATGCAAATCATGTGTATGCAATTTATGCAGTGAGACATCTCTAATGTATGCTATCAAACAATTTCATAAGGTCAGCACAAATTATTACGGTCATTTTACGGCTCGAAGGACGTACATAATAAAATAGAGTGTGCGTTCTGTTGCGGTTATCGAACGCATTTGCGGACTCTAAACTCATACGGGCAGCACATCAGTTCACAATTTACGTTATTCTATATATAATTGCACGCGTTCGCTAGTGCTTTTCCTAGTTTGTGTTTTCGAGCACTCGCTGCATATAATTGACAGAAGCAAAAAAATGTCATACATGTCCCCTACTTTGTGAACAGTACTTACTTCGCCCGTTTTTATATATCACCAGACATACAACAGTGCGTTTTCAGTGGTTAAATACGCGCCGCAAAGCCCATCATTTAATTAATCAATATTCTACTTTATAACCCACGCCAAGATCTCATTCCGCCGCTGTGCTTCAGTATCGGCCATTTTTTTCGTAGCCGCCTTCAATAGATGCCGTATAATTCTGTGCCACTCATAATCACCCATGGCGATGCAGTTGGTCAAGTTAGTAAGTCTGAAGTTCAGGCTACACAAAAACAGGCTCCCCTTTACACTTGTGCGCCGCTTTACCCGCAGAAATGGACGGTGGTCGTTATGGGTGCCGTTGTAAAGGCGGCAGTGGTCGGTCAGCAGTCTTAAGACAGGCCCAGGATATACGCAGGCTATAGTTAAAGCGAAAAACGAGCTGGCAGAACTCCTGGACCTTGCTGTGTAATTTTTGCTTACAGTGTATCCTCATCAAATTGCAGCATCCGCATAAGGTATAGGCTTCGTCAAGAAAGAAAAGAAAGAAAGCTTACTACCAGCGTGCCTCTATTTAGCAAGCTATAATGCGCTATGGAAGCCAACGTGAAGAAGAAGGCCTCATTTCCTCCTTAATATATAATTTTTAGTAATAATGAAAGAAAAATCTGCATTGCAATTCTTGGACGCAGTTATTGTGGTGGCTACCATACGAACAAGAGCACAAGCAAAAGTGCAGGGAACTGTAAAAAAAAATTCTGACTTTTCTTCTCCCTAACCGTAATCAAAAGCTCTTCCACTGTGTCAGTAACAAAGAAAATGGAAATGCGCCTTTATTAATATTGGTCGGATTAATCGGCTAACTTAAGCAAAGGCTAACATAATCGACTCGTATTTTCTACGTATGCCGTGTGGTTTAAGGAATATGGAACGCACAAGACAGAGGCGAATAAACCCTTGTCTTTCATCATAGTAATGATATAGGTCGTTCATGATAACACACACAAAGTATTCTACGTTTATCACACAAGAAAGCTTTTCGTTCTCTACGAGTGCGGTCGCGCACAATAAGCAATAAAAGAAGGGTCGGTTGTTCAGCGTGCCTCAGCACGATGTCAGGAATTCAGTGTTTCTTCGTATAGCTGGTTCAAGAACTTTACACCGGTCGCCTCGGAAGCACGACGGATTGTCAAATATACGTTCATTTACTGCTTGACATGCACTGCTTTTAACCAGATTACTACTAATATTGACTTATCGCTCGCCACGAGACGTGCTCGCAGTATTTATTACATCGTGCAAGTTGTCGCTGGTTTTGTAGCGCAAGGGGCATGTATAATAAAAGCGAGCGCTACTTCGTGAGGAGCGTTGCGCATTGTCGATTCTACCCCAGGAGAAGTAATGTTACAGAATGTATGTTGGGACGCGGAATAACAAGGTAGGGATTGCATCTGCAAATTAGATTTGGCGACCAACGACGGTGCTTTGCTGTAAGTTGTAATCGAGTTTTGGTTGTGTTGCCTGAGCACAAGAAGTTCGCCCGCATAAAGAGCGACGTTTTAAACTAACGTTGGCGCATTACTTGGTTCTTCAGCTTCGTTACATTGTGCAAGATCTCCCAAGAAGCGTTTGCAGCGGTTTCTTGGAGAAACGGGTCTGTACGACTGATTCTTCCATGCGTCGACAATGTTTTTCTCCAACAGTGGCGCATTTGCATGGTCATAATTAGCTAGTATTGTCATCACAGACTCTCCACTTTGATTCTTTTATACCACATTTCACTTTCCTGAGTACATTTTAGCCAACCTTAGATTTCCTCGAGTTAACCTCCCTGTCTTTCCTTTACCTCCCTTTTATTCTTTCTCTGTATGTCTCTCTCTCTCTTTACTGTAAATGAATATACGAGCGTTTTCACCCAACAATAATGGTACTTCTTTCCATGCAGTCTGTGTCATTTTATTTTATCTGTTTAAGGTGCGCAATGGTGTCAGTTACATAATGAAACGCTTTGAGTAAAAAAAATTACAGTTTTGATCGACAATCATACATTGAATAAAGCAGACAGGTTTAATAATAATTGTTGTAATCTTACGTCCTAAGACCACCATATGATAATGAGGGACGCCGCAGGGGAGGGCTCCGGAAATGTTGGCCAACCGGTGTTCTTTAACGTGCACCTTAGATCCTCTAGCATTTCACCGCCATCAAAATGCCACCGCCGCGGCCGGGATTCGATCCAAATATGATATACTTATGTATGTTCAATGGAAGGTACAAAAAACAAGGCTGATCCCTCTGTCATAGGAATCGGTATAACACGAAAGTGAAACGTGTCTCCACAGACGTAGTTGAGCGTTTGTTGCGCATTCTTTCGCCCCAAGGGCGAAGGAATGAATGCTACAGCAACAAACTGTAATGTCACGCGAAGAACGGCAAGCAGCTCGAAACTTGCAACGTGCTGCTCAAGAAGAAATGACGCACGGAACGAACATACACAGGATGAGAGCGAACTGTCACATTTGTAACTTATTCATGCGTGAGCACCGCGCTCCTTTCGCAAAAGCGGCCGCTGCAGTGAGCCAAGTGACCTTCGTGCTCTCAACGCGAGACGTACAAACCACCGCGATCACGAGATAAGCGCATGAACAAGCGACCACGCGCTGTAGACGCGGGCGCTCGTCGCAACGGCGACGACCTTTCAAGCGCGCTCTTCTACGCTCTTCGAGCCCTTCGCGCCATCTCGCTAGTGATAACGAAAACACGCTGTAACACAAATCTCTCAGTACAGCCACCGGCAAATGGTGCATACAAATAGCTCCCCGTTAGCATTGCGAAGCACGTGCCGTCCGTGGCAGAATCGTTTCGCGCGGCGCGCTGTGGAGCGAGGGGTCGTAAGGTCGATTCCTGGTGACGGAACTTATTCTTCTGGTTTTTCTTATTTGCCCGCTCTTAGTCTTTATATTTTACAACGTCATATCCGTGACGGAAATACGTCAGTGGAGCCGTGGTGAACCCCGGCATAAAACACTTTCTTGTTAATAAATGAAATTATCTGCACAGCTCCACTGCAAAGCTGATTACTTCAGCTGTTATTTTCACGCTAATCTGTCAGCGGTTCAAGTTCTCCTGCAGAGGTACACCTTACACTCCGGTAATGTTTGTCAGGAAGCGGTAAAATACTTTTTATTGCGAAGGGGCTTAGGAAGCATTTTTAGGGGCGAAGCTCCTTAAGGCGGCACCCGTTCGTCCCTTGTAGTCGTAGTAGTGCGTAACCAGTCGTAACGCTAGTACCAGATCTTGACCTCCAAGGTGGTGCCGGTGGGAGATTTTTCCTATGCGTTGTTGAACAATAAAAAATTCGCAGCGTGCGCGTTAACTAAAAGCCGAATTCTTCTGTCTCTCATTCCCCATTAGCAGCCATTGGCATGTTCCAGTAGGAAACGTTAGTAGAAGTAGAAGTGTAAGTGTTAGCTAAAAGCCGACTTCTTCTTTCTCTCATTCCCATTAGCAGCCATTGTTTACCTCCAAGGTAGTGCCTGGTGAGATTTCTCCTGTGCGTGATTAAACAATAAAAATTTTGTTCAAAACGCCGTTGATTGATAAAATAAACCAACGAAAAACGCCAGATGTTTTCTAAAAGCAAAACGAAAGAACGCCAGATGTTTCTAAAGCAAAACGAAAAGACGCCAGCTGCTTAACGAAAGACGCCAGATGTTTTCTAAAGCAATGGTTTTCTAAACAATGAAAATTCACAGCGTACATGTAAAATTAAAGTGAGCTGTAAGCCGTCATAACTCATCGAACCTTTAGTATAAACGCGCCCGATCTCACGTCGGTGATGATGTACTGGGCAGAATTCACGGAAGATTCACGGTTTACCGATGAACCTCCGCAGCTTCGCCCACTCATCATCATTCACTCCGTGGATATGCTGTGATTTTGTTGAATGAAGCCAACAGTTTTATTTTGGCCATCTATAGGCGGCCGAGCAGGAACTGCGCAATCAGAAATCCCAAGTGAAGCTAACAACAAAAACTCACAGCGTCCCTTTTGCATTCACCTAAAGGAGCACTGACACGAAAAATTTGCACCTTGTTTTTTTTGTTGCAATAGATAGCTTATGATCCACTTATCACGGCTGCAAACCTCGTTTGCGCGAGTGCGCGACGGTTATTTATTTAGAGACGTTTTTAGAGCGCCCAGTCGCAGTTTCGGTTTCAAAGAGCACCGAGCTAGGCAGCGTCCTCCGGTGGCCGGGAAAACACAGCTGGCCACGTGAACACGCAAAATTGTGACGTAGGCGGCGCGCGAGCGTGGGTGCGGTGGGAGCCGAACCAGGTCAAGTGGCGCCAGCTATGGAGGATTAGAAACAACTAACCAACGCGTAATCTATGTCCTCCGAGCATTCGGAAGCGCCCATCTCGACTCGCTAAGCTTACAGCATCGATTATTTGACTATGACTCTCAAAAACGGCGCCGAATTGGGACGAATACATTGCTGTCGAAGCTTAAGGACATGAATCTAAGGCAAATGGAAACATCACTTCGGAACTTACACGATACAGAGCGCACGGCGCCCACTTGATAGATTCGAAGTGGACGACAACCGCTTTTGGCAGTGCTCCCATTTTTTTCGGAGGCGCGAATGCCTCGCCGGCGAAGCTTGCCGTGCAAGTTGGACAGCTCTCGCGCGTGCGGCGACGGCCGACGTTCTGCGGCACCGCACCGTTGCGGCAGGCTTGCCCCTAGCGTGAGCGGGCCATAACATCTGCCAACGGGCACGACGAGCGAACAGCGGAAGAGAACACAACTAGCACACGCAAAGTCGCAGGCACGGAGGAAGAAATGGCAGGTAGCACGGCACAAGCGCAAGGGCACAACCAGCCACCAGCCAACACAAACTCGTGACGTAGGTTTGTTTACACATCCGCCGCGTTGATGTCGGCGTCGTGAAGCGCTCGCATCTCGCTCACTCGCGCGGCATGCAGTTTAAAATTGATTTTAAATATGTTGTGGCTATATTGGAACTTGATATTTCGTAGACGTTGTGGACGGCTCCACATACATCTATTTCACTCATTATCTCGCCTTCGAAATTTTGTATCAGTGCTCCTTTAAAATGAAGCCAACGGTTTTATTTTGGTCATCTATAGGCGGCCGAGCAGGTACTGCGCAATCAGAAATCCCAAGTGAAGCTAACAACCAAAACTCACAGCGTCCCTTTTGCATTCACCTAAGACGACTCGAAGGCGAAAGCCATCTTCTTTTTTTTTCTCAGCCGATGCATTGATCCTGTACCGCCACCTTCCGAAAGCTTTGTGCACCTAGCAAGGTTTATTCGCGCTGCCTCCAAGATCTGAGGCACCTCACCTGGTTTTTACTGCCTCCGTGATCGGCCCACCTTTGACCAAGCTACGATGTGATGTCATGTGATGACGGCATCATGTGACGTGACGTCACGTGACGTTACGCGAGAACTTGTGGCATCATTATGACGTCACAAATTTTATAATCTGTGACGTCATGATGACGTGTTATGGTGACGTCATGACGTGTTCATCTTTTGCATCGCTCGTGCTGTGCCCAACGCCGCGGGACGCCGACGGTCAATTCTCGCGTTTGATGAGGCATTTAAGGCGTTCGCATTAAAGAATGGAGGGAGAAGTGGAAAGGCAAGTGCTAAAAAGCACTTTCACTAAATTGGACAGCGAGATATCTCGCTACAGACCGTTGTCTTCGTTTCCTCCTGCTCGATGAATCCAGATCAGCTTACAAACAATCACTCATACTCGCTTACATGTTTCAATGCGCGCGTGCTGTAGCCCACCGACGTCATCTTTGTTTGGAGCAGCAGGAAAACGCGACATCGACGCCTGAAAACCAACACTAGCAAGGAACGAAGGTCGTTTACTCGGCATTTTTCTTTTCTATATTGAAGAATATCTCGAACATCAAAAGTAAAGAAATAAGAAGTATGTTTCCTTTCTATGTAGTCTGTGAAGAAAAAAAAAAATTCATCGATTCGGAGTACTAAGTATACTCTGATATGAGAGAGCAGTAAGGTGCCCATATTCTGCTGCCCACACAATGCGCACGTTTTCATTCGCGTATTTAGAAAAAAAAAAGATAGACTATTGAGAGTTCTGTGTATTATACTATGGGAGAGCTATACGCTATCCCTATATAAGGGTTTTGAATAGACTGTATTCACAATATGTATGCAGGAAGTCAGAGCGGCATGTGTGTTTAGAAAAAATCACAAACAGCCTAAGTTACAATTTCTGCAATAGTATATATTGCGGGATTATCTGAGCAATCAGCGCAACCAAAAAGTCACCGCGTCCATAATCCAGTATTCTGAGACGACAAGAAAGCGAAAGCCATCCGGTATTTCTAAGCTGGAGGAGCGGCATCAGAGCCAGTTGTAAGCTCTCTTAGGGCGCCTACGGCGAGTACATTTGCGAAGTACCCACTAAACCATAGTTCATCATCATTTTTCGAAGTAGCGATATACCCACCACGCGCCTCTGAGGCAATGTGTGCGCCTACGTAGCTGCACACTGCGTTGGTGCTGTTCTGCTGATGATGAAGAATTATAGCTAAGCCCTTTCTGGATTGTAGGTATAGCTTTAAACAACCCGCTCGTTACGCAATTCGCATTGTGGGACGTCTGGTGTGGTTCTACGCTTCTGAATCACAATGTTACACCCGCTAACGTGACCATGAAAAAGTTGCAAGCGCTTCTGTGGCTCTGTGTTAGAATGCTTGACTGCCACGTAAAATTCCTATGTTCTATTCCCGCTCGAACCCTGGTTTTGATTCCGACTGTGCGCGTGGTTAAGCAATTTTTTGTGCCGCTCGCCATGGCCAGCGTCTCTTGAGACACTTAGAGATGCTGAAGATCTTTGTTAACGATCCCAGAAAGCCACAAATTTCCTGAAGTGGCTTGGGACATATTTCCCCAGTGATGTCAGAGCCAAACGTCGTAATCGGCTCAATGGACTCGAGTACAGCAGAATCATCTTACAACTCCTCCACAAGTAGAAGCTACAGATTACCCCACGTACTAATCCGCTAGACATTATTATTTACGTTGTCCACTTATGCTATTACATACCACATTCACAAAAGACGCATAAAACCTACGTATCACGTATGTTCCCAATAAACAACACGTTCCATGCATACATTAAGTGGCTCAGTGCACTTAATAAACACGCTTGGAAATAATTCCAAGCGTGTTTTACCGCTAAACGCCAGTATTATTTGGCTAAATTGTCATTTCTTATCCGCGTGCTCTTCTTCTTTACGCCATATGGCAGGCTTAGCAAAAGTAGTTACTGAGGTTTGCCGACACTTCATTGATGACCTCCTGAGTACCAGGGTCAATTTCAAACTCTGCTTTTGGCCAACAAATTATTCAGAATACAATGACGGGTGCAGGCGCAGCCCATTGTAAGTGGTTAAAGCACAGTATTACCGTTTGATCTCCGGCGAATTTCCATTCATTCCGCCAATACAAGTTTGTCGCCATTGTGGATGAGAACCTCCCGCAAAGTGTTTTTCAAATAGCTTGAGTAAACAAAAAAAATTAGAATACAGTTTCAGTCAGGCAGCTTAGCTGTCACATCACTTTACACCTTCGTTCAATGAAGAACGGGCAGTAATATGAAGCAACTGTTACCGAATCCCCTTGCAGTGAGTACTTAACCGTGTTATTTGAATAAAAAAAGTCACAGTTTCGCCGCAAGGCTGAAGCAATGAATGCGATAGCAAGAAAAGCAGCCCGTGATGGACGCGCTACAACTACCGTGCGTTCATCACTACCCGGTAGCTACTAGACAGTTTTAATTTCACGTACGTAGGGACCTCTCGTACGCGAACGTGAAAAGTACACGTACGTTAGGTGCACGACATCTGAAACGCTTTTAGCTACACGTACGCGACGCGCGGTGAGAGCTACCACGTAGCTCCATCTGCTGAGAATCATGAACACTGCGGTAGCTTGTTCGAGCGCCCGCGCGAGCAGACAATGGAAGGGCAAGGTTCGCCCTGCGCAAATATAAGAAGAAGCGAGAGCTGGCCGACGCCTTTAAGTGCGCCCGTCGTCGCGCTCCTAGCGCCATCTCGCTGGTAATGAAGAAATGCTTATAAGCGCCTCCGTCTCGGAGGACTGCAAACGGTAAAGGGTGTGTATATAACGCTCGCCGTTAGCTACGTGAGCGATCTATGCTTTGTGGAGTAGTGCTTAGCGCACCGCGCTGCGAATTGAGAGGTCGCTGGTTCGATACCGCGCTTCGGAAGCATTTTTCTGATTTATTTTAGGGGCGTAGCTCCTCTTAGTCTAACCTTGTCACGTCTCCGTTGTCCGGCGTAAACGGCAGTATCTCTGTCCGGCGTAAACGGCAGATGGCGCTGCTTCATAGAAGTACATACAAACTGCAGTTCAGGGACGATATTCTAGATGGCGCTGTACACAATCTGTGTCGTCATCACCATTTCTCGTCTCATTTCCTAGATGGCGTTGGTTCAATAAAATTGTGTGCAATATGGCGCTTGTGTGAATCCGCACTAGATGGCGCTGGAAGCGCCGCTGCTCTCCGATTGGCTGCTACGCGGACTACGCGGGGATGCGCGGGGAGCGAGCGCCTCTCTCATTCTCCTGGATCGTCGCCGTACGTGTCGGATCGTTGGTGGAGCATGAACGATGCGCAGCGGCGGGCGCTCGCTTGGCGCAAGGACGCCGCTGCGAAACGGGCTCAACGAGAAGCCGATCCCGAGACCATGATTGCTTCAGGAGCTTCGCCAAGCTCTTCATCATTCACCCGTGGATATGCTGTAATTTTTTTATTTGGGATATTGATGTATATATACATACTTATACATATACGCAGCATGACGGCGGCGACGAAGACGGCAAAAACCAGCCGAGACTGTCCATATAATTGCTCTCGCAATAAAACTGGATTTCAGGTTTGCAATGTCCCATTTGGTAAAGGAAGTTGCTTTGGAAGATAGTATTTGTTTTAATAGTTTTTAGGTCTAAGAAGGAGCACAGTTTTATTGTCTGGGCCTAACGCTTGGCAAATCCGTTAAAGAAAATGACATATACATGGCGTTGGAATCGGGACAATCCGTAAGCTATCGAAAGGGAGGCACAGTAATAAGGGTTTCGTGTAATCTTCGGCATGGTTTTTGTGGCGCGCACGGCAGGCCAGTGCACGAAACGCTACCGACTTTATTATCACCAAGTGGGTACACGTAGACCATATGGCGCATGAATACGCGGCGTGGTGATGCCGGCATCCAGGTTCATTCTGTCACGAACTTTTGATAAACGATTACTAATACCGGTCCACGCAGGCAACACTGGTCTGGTTTCATTAATCAACCTGCATCTAATCTGGCATCATTCGGAATGTTCCACTTCTTTCGTTAATTGCAGTTCTCCGAAACAAGTATGGACTCCGTCTTAGGGAGACGCGTTATTGGCTTCGTGCTGCCTTCCTGCTATAATATTGGATTCCAGCTGGACTGGCTCCCGTTTCATTAGAGTAAGGATGCCTGAGGAGGCGCGTATCTTCTACCTGCATTCTGCGCATTTATTGTGCTAGAAACTGAGCAGAACTCACGTTAGCGCCAGCACAGCAGCTATGCTGCAAAAGGGTACTAGGTATGTTCTTGATGTCGGAGTAATTACGAGAACAGTGCACAAAGAAGCGCCGCCATTTCGACCGAGAAAAGAAATGTATGAGACCTTTCTAAGTTTGAGAAAAGTTTCAGTGATAATGGGGACTCGCACTCATTCCCTTTCGATTTTCTAATCCAAACCACACGCCAGTCACTTTGTCATTATTTGCTATCAGACACCATAAACTATACCCCACTACAGCACAATCCAATGAATGGAATGAAAACCGCATATAACATTTAAAAATATACCCTATCACTAATCTCTGTACCTACTCGTCAATTAACTGCATACATTGATTGAAAGCTCGCAGGCTGCTCTTGCAGCCGTGGGACAGCTCCTTCAGTGGAGGTTGCTTATTCATCAAACTTCTTCTGCAGCATTACGCCCGAAGTAGGAAAAACAAATAAACAAAAAAAAGATTCAGAACCCGCCTCTCTCGTCTATGGGCCGCGGCCAAAAAATAACGGCTTCTGAAGACGGAGCATTTCCTTCACCTCAAATGACCCGTGAAATTTTACCTATTTTGGGGCCTCCACTATCGTTTTTCTGTAGATTTTCGCAGTTGATAATGCACTGTGTTGCGCATTTACAGCATTGCGAAAGTCATTCCGAATTCTGTGCCGCACTTTGGGGGCACGCAACCTTTCTCAACATTTGTGACGTCGAGGTACGCGTATTGGATGAGCATAGCTGAAAAAATGCACGCAGCCACTCTTCGAAGTTGAAAAAAGGAGGGACACTGCTTATAAAGAGAACATAAATATCATTGGTCGCGGTGAACAAATTCGTTGTGAAGTGCTGTATGCAGTGTTTGACGAAGAATCCACATGTCTCGCATTCAGATTTGCGCTGAGGTGCTTTCATAAGTAATCTGCTTTTGCTTATATCACGTCCTTTGTTTTTTTTATCAAACTCAATTTCTTTTTCAGTTTCTTTTATTCGGAGGCACTTTCTGCAGATAAAAAAAACTGTAGGGCGGCTCAACCGATCATGTTTACGGGAGGAGACGAGCACTAAGTGCTCTTGTGGTCTCACATGAAATCTGAGCAAATCCTATGTTATTGTAGGCCTCTGTGTTTTCGGAGTTTATTTTTCTTGAAATTCGGAAGGAGCTTTTCGGAGCTTATTTTCCTTTTGGCGGGAGTTCGGTGTCTATCGGGGTGTGTTTCTCGTAAATCCCCAATTCTCCGAGTTTCGTAGTTTAGTTTTGCGTTATTCTCAACACCCCAAGATCTTAGATCAAATGATATCTGAACACGAAAACATCGGAACACACGAAGCGTATCCTAGTTGTCTGGAACGTTTGTACGCACAAGCGCATATATTCAAAAGCACAAACACTTGAATAAAAACACCTATGCTTGGGCGTATTACGAATTTAAGCTTGTTGTAATAGACGCAAGGATACCTCACGAGGATGTTGTCATTGATGCAAGCGTGCTTTCTTCGACTGATGAATCTCTGCTTTCAAAACGCCTGTTCAACGTTTGCAGTAGAAACAGGGAGAGCCAGAAGACTCAGCGCGCAGCGAGAAAGCACTTGTCACTGGACAGTGGAAAGTTTCCAAAACGACAAGGGTTCAACAATATTACTGATCTCATAACTCTGATAGGCCGTAATATCACTCATGAGCTGGCTCATGTCGCCAGTTTCAAGAATCACTAACTTAAAAATTGACGCACAGGTTTCGAACGCGCCGACTTGAACACAGTAGTAAAAGGATTCACTGCCGTAGTGGAGTGCATCGCAAAGGTTCCTCTCAGCTGTCTGTTTCCACTTTTCAGCGACGGCAGTCTAGTACCCATGAACGTCTGATGCAATCGCTGAGAGGTCATCCTCGTCATGGAGGTCTAAACAGACTTGCGACAAGTGATGTGAAGACCTCAGACGGGTCACACCACTGACCGAGGCGTGACCCATCTGTGCGATGGGTGAAGTCTGCGAGATACTGTTAACGTGATGTAAAGTTTGTATCGGCCAAGCCAGCCGACGTATGAATGACCGCTTGCAAAATGCCTGTTCGATAAAGAACGGAACAGGGTAATGCTGGCCGCTAAAATGAGAGTTTATCGAATAAATTCGAACTGTCAGAAATTTTACCGGCGAGTGTTTATCTCTTGTATTCATTACCCCACCCCCCTCAAAGCTTTTTGCACACAACGTGCTCTTGCAGTGCCTCTGGGAGGGGAGGCATCGGAAGCTTTTGAGTACCTCACGTTGGTTGGCAGTGCCTCCTGGATCGGCCCACTTTTCACCAAGTGAAGATGTCATGTTATGACGCCATTATGTAACGTCATAGTAACATCACGATGACATCACGATGGTGTCACATATCTTGGCGACCTGCTAAGTCATGATGGAGTCATGGTGCTGCTACGAATTTTGGCGGCCTGTCACGTCATGATGCCCTGATGTGGTCACGTCCTCACATGATGATGATTTATGGCATAACTTGTGTTGACGCCGACGCAGATGATCACTTTTCGCGTTTTAAAAGGCACCTAAGGCTTTCGCCTTAATAATGTAAGATATAATACGTCTTAGATGCCTAAGCTGCAATGTCCTTGTGTAGTGTACTAGGGCCTGTTTTGTTCTCGCCCTTTTCATTGCGGTAAACCTAATGTTCCGTATAAAGTCCATTTGCAGAAAGACGCTCCCAAGTATCTTGAGACATGTACAAGTGCATGCGAGAGAAAGTGTGTCAGGATGAACCCTGAACGATGGTGGATTCATAGGTGTAGTCTTTCCGCGCCCGGATAATCGGATATGTCCTCATTATTCTCGCTTTAGGAAAGTAGACTGTTTTTTCCCACTTCTAGCCGGAACGTGGCTGCACTTAGCCATCCACCTGGCTGAGCGCCTACTACGAGGCGCATTTTCCTCTGAGTGGCTGAGTGCATCTAGGAGGTAGTCTGTGGCTCGATGGAATGTCGAGTTTGAGGTACTAGCGGCGAACCGAAATGCCTGTATCCTTGATTCCAGCTGCGTTCCCAACTGCGTGGTATTTATAATCACGTAATTTTATGTTCCCGAGGCAATGTGAAGTTGGCGCAGTCTTCTGACTCATGTGGCCGAGTCAGTACTACTATTGTAAGAGTACATTACTCTCAAATACGGGAGGTGGAAGCAACCATATATTAGTGCAGTTGCTTGTCGGTGCGCATCAAATGTGTTGCCGTGACAGCAATACCTCGCTCTCAGGCATCTAAAATTGGAATGTTTAGGTCACTGATAAAGAACCTCGAAAGACATTTGTCAAACAATGAGCGACAAAGATTACTGCGTCAAAGACAACCCTTACAATGAGTACGCCTAATTTAGCCGATGGTATATTGCTTTGCCCGCAAATAACATTACTGATCATGTCTATCGTCTCATCGTAAAATTGCGCAATCGCTAAGTAATGCTGACAGCTTTATTTTTTTGTGGTAAAACCCGATCATATAAAATAAAGAACTAAGCACGCCTGGAATTATGAGAGACAATGTTTAGTTATATTTGTCACTTATGCAACATGGGAGTTATTCGTGTTTTCTGCTATGATTTGTTTCCTACAGACAATGTGCTGAAGAACTCTTACGTAGTTGTATCCGACATGAGCGCTCAGGTTCTATTCACGATGTATTGTTTTCTGCGCTATTTTCTGCCCATGATAGTTGGTATTAGTTAAGTAAAAAATGATACTTGTACCAACCCGAGGTAGCGCACTGCATTGGTCCACAAGTAGGCCCATTGTTTGCCCGCACCTCAAGAATCTTCCGTATTATGTTTTCGTTACTTCCATCGAACAACAACAAAAACAGAAATCCAGTAAACATCACAAACTGGAACATTTTTCTCCCTTCTTTCCCCGCGCGCTTCGACCCACTAGTGAACCTTCGAAAAAGGGTAATCGTAACCAAAATCGTAGAACAAATACCTGTAACATCACCAAATATTGTACTGCCATGCCACGTGCAGGATGAATGATCTTTCACTATTTCCTTCGCGTCTGAGAACGTTTCTCATGTGCTTTTGATTGACGCGAGCAATTTTAACAGTGAAGCTATGCAGCAAATAGTTACTTGTCCGACGAATCAAAAGCCTATCATCATCATAAATGGGTCTGTTCTATAGAAAATGGGTAAATCCATCTACTCCCCACTGGTCCACTAAAAATGAAGTGTACAGCTCACGCCTAAGCATACTCATCCATGGGTCGCCCGAAGCTAAATCGCACTCCCGAGGAAGAAGCTGTGATCCCAGAAGCAAGGCTTGTGCTACGCAAGAACGAAGTGGACGGTGCCGAGCAGAGGCGGAATACGTTGCCTGGGAATTGGAACGCAAGAGACAGTACGTTGCCTGGGAATTGGAACGCAAGAGACAGCGTCGGAAAGATCCCGATTACAGCGAGCGCCTACGCGAGGTGGATGCTTCTTATAAACGTGCACGATGGCATGAAGCAGCCTACCGAGAATGGCTTGGGTGTAGTGGGGTTGTACTTTGCTGTTACTGAGCATGAGACCGATAAGTTGCGCTGTGTATCGAGCGTTGCGAGGCTTAGTGCAAGCATTGAGCCATTTTTTCTCCGTAGTTACTTTTATGATTGTACACAATATAGTATTATGCAAGCAAACTTATGAAAATATCTCCTTCGACTAGTTTGTTCATATTGTGCGGTATGGTAACAAGCAGCACAGGGCGAAGAATCAAGGACGCTTTTTCATGTCTTGGATTCTTCGCATTGTGTTGCGTTGTCGCGATTTTGCACAAAATTCTTATGGATAGTTTTTGCTAAAATTGAAATTCTGTTCTTCAGGAGCCATAAGTACCCGGGGCACTTCATTTAATCTTCCGTTCTTTATGTCGCGGATGCTGAGCGGGAAGCTAGCTAGCTGCGGCTTTACAAGGTATTAGACAAAGTCCGGAAGCAAGCTATTCGGGAATTTCAGTTTCGCCGACTCGAAAAATGCTACAGTGCGTCACACTGCAATATTTGAATTGAACGATCTTGCTGTGTGAGCTGCTTCACAGCTCAAACAGCAACTTACATGCTGCAAGTTCTGTACAGCGATAAAAAACTGAAGTAAAAGGCGGGCTCCGACTGCAAAGATTAAGCCTCCTCCATTTTGCGAGGAAGCTACTTTGCTTTCGGCGCAAGCGCCACGCTGGTTAGAATTGCCTTCAAATCATAACACGACTCTAAAGGCAAAACAAAATTCAGTGCGGACGACCGGGCGGGTGCCGCTGCGAGAAAAAAGCCTACCTACACTTCCTTAATAGAAGGAACAGCGATTTAACTGAACGAGAGAAAGGGAATGACATAATTTATAAGAATGGTGCACCTCATACCAGAGAAATAAGCCCTTCCCATATTTCCAGTCTCTGCCTATCGGAATAGGGCTCTGTGAGGCAGAAAAGCGATTTTCACTCCTCAGAAAACCCGCGCCCCTTTTGAAAGAACAAAACGAGCCTGATTTCTGCTTGCTCGGAAAGAAGTGGGCTCTCGAAGAGAGCTACCTCGCCCACACCCGATGCTGAACAAGAGGCGGGAGATCGTTTGGAGAGGATCACATACAAAGTCGTTCCTCTCATGACACATGCTCTCACACAAAAACTCAACGGGAGTAAATCCAATTTGTATATCATGCGGAGAGATCGCGAGACTGAAACTCATTCCTTAATCGTTCTACGTGTGCCATCGCATAGACCATCGTCCCAAGGTCGGCTTCGTTTCAACCAGTACAGTGCCCTTCTACCAATACTTTGTGCCCCAGTCCTCACGCTACTGGAATAAACCTCACGCAGACATTGTAGAGAGTACCGATTATGTGCAGTTCCACGACGCAGTAGCTAAAATTGTATGGTCAGGTTACATTTCACTTACTGTTTGCGCGATATTTTTTCCCTTTTATCTTTTTTGTGACTTTACTGCTCCCTCTCTGTAATGCCTTTGGTCCTCAAGGGTATATTAAATGAAATATATTTAGGGACTGTCCTGCGGACAACCCTTCGGATGCTCTTCAGGAAGGAGTGGAGTGTGGGCCGCAGAGCTTAGGTTCGACGCCCTCGGCACCCAGGTCTGTTTCACCAAACTCGCGTAGAGTTGGCCCACCTATACATCGTAACCGCGTTGATTGGTCAATAGAGTTTACGTATTCGTAGTAGTCGCCGTACTACGACAGTTTCATTGTAGGATGCCAGCCAGAGTTCCAGAACAAATATGTTTGCATGGAAGCCTCCCTTTATACACGTCACAGGCTCCAGAAGGGCTATTGGGAGAGGGGGGACGAAACAGATAAAATGAGTTGTGTGGCAATAATCATGTTCTGCAGTACCACTAATATCATACGACAGAGGACCAAATATTACGTAACGAACGTGATATGACTAAAACAAAGGAAGGTGAACTAGCACTGGTGTGTGCTATAGCAGTTGTGTGTGCTCAGTGAACAACAAACTTTGCAAGAATGCTTGCATAAATACACAACAATAAAGTGGAGAACTACAGATCTTTATAAACAGAAGTTTCACCCAGGTTTTTGAAAGTAGCTGTCATTGTGCTCTTTACTTCATCAACAAGTATTCGCAAGTACTTGAGTACATGAGTCATTGACTGCTTCTCTAATATAATTCGGAGCGTATTAAATGACCTAATTCAGAGGCTGAATAAGACATGTAGGAGATTTTGTGTTTTCACAAATACGCACCACATAATATGCGCCAAGCGTAAATGGCATGACCCACTTGGCAGCTTTGCTTACACGTCGGATTACACGTCGGATTAGCGTTTGCGGACGACTACATCTACTTCATCGAAATGACCCGATCCACAGAAGGTGATGGCACGCATGATGACGCAAAGAGGTGATCGTACACTTTCGGTCTTCGCCGCTTCATTTGGCAAAGAAGGGTCCTCAGCGCTACGCTCGACAGCAGTTAACAGCTCTAACTTTGCAAAAATTAGAATTAGTGGAATGTGGTCTCAGCCGCAGCGTGCCCCAATTGATGTCAAGGGGCTAATGTGTTCTCTTGAAGTATGTACAGCTTATTTAAAAATTAAATTATTGGAACAGACTTTGTTTTCTTTCCTCCTAATCTTTTCTGCCTAAACGCCATCTCCCAGGGCAGAGTAGGCAACCGAACTCTTTACTTGGTCGACCTCTCTGCCTTTTTTCTCTGCTATTCTCACTCTTCCATTTAAATGCTGATGTGGCCGAGAAGTAAACCAGGTTTACACTGTTCTGAACTACAGAGACAATAAAGACGCTGAAAAGGTACAAAAATTAGGTAGTGGCGAAGAATGCATCGGTAGATTTGCACACTCAAGAAGATTTAGTGTTTGTGATTGCAAAGGCTGTATAGCAATGGCCAGCATCGCAGACATTTTCTGTAAACTGCAGATACATCCCAAGCTAATTTTGAGCTTTGGAACTGTTATCCATGTTTGCGTATACGGCACTCGTCAAGAAAATGATAAAACAACAAAGTGGACCCAGCATTTGTGCTTAGTTTCAGTTGAAGTAGATAAATAGTGCAAGTCGCCATCGTGGCGCACTATTACTGGTAACAGTATCTAATATTACATCAATGCGCAGTCTTGTAAATAAGAAAAAACACATACGTCGAGGCGCAAGTATCAGAATCGACGCACTGTTACCCATTTTAAAAAGTTCAGATTTCCAACATATATTTAAGGAACCTTGCGCAGGGTATTTTGGATCGTGTCACTTTTTTTAATGACGCGGCTTGTGGTAACGCGCGACTGTTAGCCTCAGGCAAATTTTCCGTTTTCAGGGAAAATGTACTTAGAGAGGTGATGCATCATAAAATTTAAACTCTCAGCAAGTACCCAGAATAACGCTGTGTTATCGTTCAAGATTTAGCACATGAAAAGAGCCTCAGGGCTGTATAATATTTATGCTGCACCCTGAAGGCACATTTCAACTTTCGAAAATATCAACAAAGCGTCAGAAAAAGGCACTCTTACATGTTGATGTGCATCAACCTTAGCACCTCTGTTAACGTCAGTGAGTAAGCCAGAAAGCTGGGCAGTCAATAAACAGAACTGAAAAGGACGAGACTAGAACAATGTTTCGGACTTATTCAGATAACCGCAAACCACATTATCAAAAAATCAAGGTAAGGTGGGCTTAATCTCCGCGTAATGGTCATGTCATGAGCATCTTCCAGTTGCTAAATTAGGCTGCTTCTTGTCTGTTGAACGGCCGATCGCCTGGAACGAGCTCTGTTTTACAGGGAGTGCTTTTCGGCCGTTCAACTTGAAGCAATTTTATAAATTGCCATATGAGACAAAAGAAGAGGCCTCGAAGCCTTCCACAGTTCCTTTTTAAGCTCTTTCATCGTTTTTTCTGAGTGCCGCTGTGACCTCGAGTGCCCTACGTCCACTAAGGCATCATATGTGCAGTTAAAAACAACCAACAAATGGCGGCGTCCTGCTATAATACCTTAGGAAACAAACAGATGCTACAAAGACTCAACAGATAATACAAAAGCGGACCCAATTGACTTTCTCCCACGAGACAAGGAAGGCGAGCCTACTGCGATGCTCTGTTATTTCCTTGCATTCGTACAGGCAGCGACGTTCACAGTGTTTGGGTATTTTAATGTATTAATATTTTATTTGTTCATACTGTATTTAGGTATTTTTGTGTTTCAAACCAGTGGCGATGGGAAAACTGGAGTAATGTATATATCAATACCAACTCAGGAAAACTCTGAGTACCCCGCAGGGGCTGTCTTCCAATTTAGCGAGAACGACGTTTAAGTTAAAGTCTGCGTTTTCGAACCACTTCTCATATACAAAATGCAAATTGGCGATAAATTAAGACCAGTGTTCCTAAACTATTGTGACGTGCTCGTTGAGCAGCACGAACTTACAGCGTGTAATGAAAGTAATATGCGAAAGAGCAAGCGGTAGTGCCGGATTCGCTGTGGTGGGAATACTTTGTAAGAAGCAGGGAGCGGCCAGACCTCGAGGGGGGCCAAAACTGTCACAAGCAACAGTCCGTGGAATTTGCAGTGAGGACAACGACAGAGGACATATTCTTCTTCCTCACTGCGGCTGCCGCCACAGGCAATACTGTTATGCACGCCCCTCCGACTTTACAATCAAGATGGATTGTATACAGTCCATCTTAATAGATTGCATAGAATCAAAACATGAGTTGTATACAACCGAGATGGATTGTACACAATTTAATGTCAGAGGGCCGTACAGAGGGCAGCGCAGCGGGGAAGAAGAATACGTGTAAAATCGGAGGGATGGGTCGAGACGATCATGACAAGTCTGCTGAAAAATTGGTATGAATAGCGTGACGATAGGCGCGAACATGGAAATACGTTGATGCTCTATCGTTTCTTTTACTTCACTTTCATCAGCTCTCTTAACCAGCATCACAGGTACATTTGTTGCTGATGATGTTCTGGTGGCCAGGCAGCCATTGAAATATTGTGATATCCTTTTTTAACACGCAAGTGTTTTATACCGGGGTCCACCAAGACTTCAGTGACGTATTTCCGTCACGGAAATGACGTCGAACAAATTTACACGATCAGATGGCAAAGAAAGTTCCGTTAACGGGCATCGAACTCACGACCGCTCGGTTCGCAACAACAGATGCCGGCACGCTATCCACTGCGCCACGCTCACAGACTCTAGAGGTTTTACAAACATGCCTTTTATATCGACCACTCTCCCGGTCGGCGGGGTGGTGTTGCCCTCTGGGAGCGGTAAAGTAAAGTAATTCGTCATTACTGTGGCCTCTGCGATTAGCACCTTCAGCGCGTTACACGTCAATCCCTTTCGGCGCGTTTCGAATAGAAGTTCAATTTTGTCAATGCCTTAACACACCGCGAGGTGACGATCTTAGCCCAAGCGTCGTAAAAGCGTCGGACCTCGCTCATAGCATCGCGCTAATCCAAACCAAATATAGCTCTGCGACGCGCGCCTGCCTCACCTGGCTGTTACACCGTGTTCCCCGCTCACGCGCTCGCCCCGAGAAAAATCGCGGCCGGGGGGCGGCACGACGCTCTTTGCGTTTCCATCTAGTCCGGCCGTGGTGTTCAAAGACATTTTAACATGCCGCGGGATGGCGACCAAGTTCTGCATCTGATATGCGACGCTCTTCTACCTATCACACTTCCTTCTCTGATTACGCTTTCACCGTGAACTGCTACAGCTACCACAAGGTTTAGTGTAATCACTTAACATGGACGTTAGTCGTCAGGATGGAGATTTACCACCAATCATCAAAGTGGGTGCATCCACGTTAAACGGTGCTATAGCTGCCAGACATCAATATACATTGTGCAAACTCTGTTATGTAAATGTACAGTAAACATTCAGTTACTTCTGTAAGGGCACGCTTTACTTTCGCGTTATTCTGATTCCTATGGCGGAGGGATCAACCATGTTTTTTTTTCTGTTTTTTTGCTTATTGATGATATCACTGTTTACCTTGATGCCCTAGGAGTTGTCGTACTTCATGGCATACAGCGGTGAACCCAGACTGGAATGCCACCCTGTCATTTGTAAGTATACATTTCATTGTAGTGGCTCTTCTCACTGTATCTCTCGAAAAGGCTTATAAAGTTCACCAAGCTACGCGGCCGTCGTAGTTGTGCTGTGAGAGGTTTTAATTAGGCTCTGTACCGTTCGCAAAAAAAAAAACACTCAGAGTTCTACAGATGTTGTCTGCAGTTGTTGTCTGAGAGTTCTGCAGTTGTCGCGCAATGAGTGTAAGCCTTCATCAAGTAGTCCTTGTTTGTATCGTCCAGCATTTATGAAGATAGCTGCATTTGAGCTGCTGATGAAAATCCTGGCTTCATTAGGCGAAAGCCTCAGACGCCTCGTCAAAAGCGAAGATTGACCGTCGGCGGCGTCAGCATGAGTGATGCGAGAAACAAGATCATCACGTGATGACGTCGCCATATTACGTATTTATGACGTCACATGTCGCCAAGATTTGTTACAACATTAAGACACCGCTATGATTTAGCATAGTGTGATGTCGAATGATTACCTTATCGCAGGATATCGTCGCTTGGTCTAAGGTGGGCCGATCACCGAGGCGGTGCAAAACCAAGTGAGCTGCAGAATGCCTCCAATACTGGAGGCAGTGCAGACACACGTTAGGTGTGAAAAGCTTTAGGAGGGCGGAGGGAAGGATCAGTACATAGATCCAGAAGTAGAAGAAGAATTCTTTCGGCTTCGAGTCGTCTTAGGCGAATGCGTTAGGTACTGTGAATTTATCAGAGATCGCCGATATCCTTAAATCAAAATTTCAGACAGGTAAAACTGAGGAAGCTGTAAGAACTTTAGTATGTGTGTAAATATGCAGGAAAGCAGTCGCCTTAAGTCGATATCTTCTGTGAAAAAGCGGCGCAGGGCTGCTGTAAAATGGCAATAGCAGCCTAGTGAATGCATTAACGCATCTCTTTATATATGCGGCGTTTCCTGCTAAAAAAGTTAAATAAAATTACACCATCTCCCGCTAAAGGGGACCATGAGGCGATGCGAAGCCGGAGCACTTGCACGATCGCGTTCCGTTGGCGTTCGTTGGGCATGCTACCGACCTCGCGCCGTGGAACGCGAAGAGGGACGCTACGCGCGTCGTATCTTCCATCTAGCCTGGCCGTTAATTCTCACAGGGCGAGCGGGGGGAACGCGGTCGACAGGCGGGCGAGAGGGGGGCAGCGTAGGAGAGGAGAGAGAAGGGGAGGGGACGCGCATGCGCTCGAGCTCATCGCGGCGTTGCGCAGGAGAGAATTTCGGCATGTCTAGCCCGCGTTTCAGAGGAAGAGTGGAAATGGGGAGGGGAGAGGGGGAGGGGAGAGGGAAAGTGGAAAGAGGGAAAGTGGAGAGGGAATGTAGATATGGGAAGGGGAGAGGGAAATTGGAGAGGTTAAGTGGAGAGGATGTGTGTGGAGAGGGTATGCGCATGCGCAGTAAGGGTGGTCACGCCGCACACCACCACCACCGGATTGAGCTCGGCCTTAAGATACTTCGCATCACTGGCTTCCGCGTGACCCCGCTGAAATGTCGAGGCCACGTTCACTGAGGTATGTCCATTCCGATGTTACTGTTTTTATATATCGCCCCCGTCTGAGAATGTCTTACACTTGACGTGAAAAACAAACATCTTAGGTATAAATCGATACCTGAACAGAATCTGGTATACGTTCCACGAGGCAATCAGATCAAAGTTGAATAGTGTGGCTCTTAAGGATCGACCTCTGAGAAACCGACGGTGCATGTACTGCTGAGAAGTTCACATCGGTTTGTACAAAGAAAGATATTATGTGCAGCGCAAGTAACATCATTCCTAGGAGTAGACTAGACCGTCAAGGCCAACCGATTCAAGGGGGCCAAGTATGGCATCATGTGAAACAATGTTATATAGCTCTCCTGTCCTTGTCAAAGCTAGTGCGATGGACAAATGTCTGCATATTTTCTGGCCTTTAACCTAACTTACCAGATCAATGACATTATCATGACAGTTACGAAGGCTTCCAATACTGGCCATGACATTTAAATATACTCCACTAATTCCAAGAGCTCTACCGGAGCGGTGGTTGTTCCATGTGGTAACGTACTCTTACAGTTCACGTTTTCCCACATCACGACGTCGACAGCAGCAGAACTCGCAGCGCTTCAAGGTGCGGTCAAGTACATTATTCAGCAGCCAACTAATCGATGGGCAATCTTTTGCCGACTCGAAGTCAGCCTTTCAAACACTACGGTTAGCTTTACGCTACGCATTACACGAACAATCAGTGTATGAGATAAGACGCGACTACTACCAAGCGCTCGAGGAAAAACATATTATATTTCAATGGTTGCCGAGTCATTGCGGCATTGTCGGCATTGACTGCGCGGATGAAGCTGCACGACCGGCTCATGTCCAAGACCTGTGGACGCCCATACCACTCTTGAGAACGGACGCCACGCGGCGACTGTAATCACTTGCACGGCGTATCACACTGCTACAGTTGAATGCGCAGGGTTTTTCCAATGAGCGCCTGTATTCGACTGACCCACATTTGCAACTTCGTTTGCCATCATAGCTCTCGCGACGCGATGCAACTTTGCGGTGTCGCATGTGGTTGCGCGTGGCATTTACGAATGCGTATTCACGCCTCATTGGAATGGCCGGCAGTGCGGTATGAAACATATGCGCCTGCGAGCGGATGCTTGAACTCATTCTATGCCACTGCCCATCATACCAGGCTCAACGACGTAGTATGGAAGCCAAGCTCCGTCACCTGGATTCTATACCACTGACAGAAAAGAAGATCCTGGGACCTTGGCCTACGGTCTCACATATGCACAAGGCCACGAAAGCCCTCTGGCGCTTCTTGAGAACCACCGCACTTCACGAGCACCTGTGAACTAACAGCGCGAGCTCGTGTTGTGCAGTTTCAAGCTAAGTGTTCATTCATCTTTTTATAGGTTGTTTATAGTTCTCAGTTAGGTGATGAGAGTTGTTTCTAGGTTGCTTTTAGGTCGTCGCTAGATTTTACGTAGGTGATGCTACGTTGTTTCTACGTTGATTCTCAGCGCAGAGACATTAGAGTTAAACCACACACAGTCACAGACACGACACGGATGTCCAAACTCCAGAGACAGAAAATCGCGCTGAAACGAAGCGTTCGCACCTCTCATAGATCTACGGGCACGTCGTCGTTGGAGTAGGCCTTCCATCCCTTCGGGGTCTTCTCGCAGCCGCCGTTGTCTTTCCCGTTTTCTAGTGTTGGGCTAGCTGTTGCCTTCTTGCTTTTTAGTGGACCAGTGGTGAGTAGTGGGATTCACCCCCTTTCTGTGGCACATACCAGTTTATGAAGCTGACAATTTTCTGACAGGACGCGCAAATTTATGTGGCACATACCCCTTTGTTGGGCTAACTGTTGTCTTCTTCATTTTTAGTGGACCAGTGCTGAGTTGTGGCATTTACCCAATTTTTGTGGCCCACGCCCGTTAATTAACTGCGAAGCATTTCTTAGCGAACCTCTGGCACTTTGAGCGTTTCTATCTACGTATCTATCTATCTATCTATCTATCTATCTAGCCGCCTACGTCTGGGTGCTTTCAAGATCGCCTCCTTAACTTGGTGTAGACCAAAATTGGCATGGGAGGGTAAGAGGATCTGACGAATATGACTGTTATGTCATGACATGAATAACGTGAAAATCCTGTCGCGTACGTCTTCAAACCCTTTCCACCAGACTCATGTGGCACATACCCGTTTACCACGGGCCGCGGTGTACGGGTATGCGCCGCAGGTGATTGAAAGTTTATATCTAACCAGTAACGGCGAGAACAGACATTTGCAACTTACATACGAGAGCGTTAAGGAAAACCGACATCGGCAGCGTTGACCCGAAGAATGGAAAGAATGAAAAATTTGGATCCCAGCAGGAATCGAACCCAAGCATTCTGCGTGGCAATCAGGTATTCTACCACAGAGCCACGCCAGGTCTCTAAACTGCTTTGGAAAAACAGCCTATGCAGGCGTAATTTCCTTGTAACGTCAAGTGTGGTTGTGGTGCTGGCTATCTAATTTTACAAGAAAGCAATAAACACTACATGATACTCCTACGATGTGTACTCCTACGATACAGGCATCATATCAGGTTAACGTGTGTGGTTCCACTGTTGCCTCTGCTTTTATAGCAATCTAATAAACATTACATTTGTATTTTTATGATTCAGCAAGCTATATTGAAGAATTGCTCGAACCCAGAGGAATACATTAACGAAAGTTACGTATGATATCCACATCACCGCACCGTAAAGTGCACTTAGTCCGCCAGAAGGACGCAGTGATTTCATTTCTTACGAGGCTGGGCGATGGCCTCATGCTGACCGAGGATGATGCCAGATTGAATGACAGCTGCTTTGTAGACTAGGCTACGTAGGCCACATACGCCCAGGTAGTCTACGAGTACGACAAGCACCGTCCACTGATGTTGGTCAACGAAGCACTATACAGGCCTACCACCCTCGACGGCCTATACCTCACCAACGCGAAGGGTGACTTCAGGTTCCGACATGTCGCTGGCTGTATCGACAGACAGTTTGTCGCCGACAAAGTGTCTGTCCAAACCGAGGCATCCACGATTTCCAACAGCTCTACTATACATCATACTTCACTACACATGGACCCCTCGTCACCCCGATCACGACCGGATCCAATAACAAGTCACGACCAGCTGCTCGTGCTCACTGACCACGGTGACGATGACCTTGTTCAAGAACTGTCAAGAAGCTCTTTCACAGATGCACACGGGTTCGCGAAACGTGCGTGCGTTGTCCATCATAAGGGACAAGTATAAGCACTACACATCAGCTTACCGCTTCTAGTGCTGGTAATACCCACGTTGCCGTTGCCAGCGTTACCCAACTGTAAACAACTGGTTATATAACACATGTGCGGCTGTTCAACATATATTTGTGCGTATAAAATTTATACAAACCTTTAGCGTCATATTGTAACGTTTCGCTCACTAAAAAAAAAAACTAGGCCACAGTCACCTTCCTGCCGCATGCTTCGCATAACATCGACTCCCACGGTACGTGGGATCTGCCGAATTTTTTTTTTCGAGATAAGATCGGACACATTACGGATAGCTTAAACAGTGTTGGTCTTAAAAATGCAGGTAAAGTTGGGTACGTTTCCATTAACAGCCTGGGAGTCGAAAACTGCGCCGGACTGTTCACTGCGCGCATGCGCGTATTCTCGTTCATATCGCCGCGGCGCTCCGTCATACGGCGCTTTTCAACGACGCTTATCGACGGCGGTCACGCGTTCACTTTAAAAAAAAAAATGGGCGGTTCTACATGCATTCACTACCTGAACCCTCCGTTCAACTTCAATTTCGATTTGGACTAGCCCGATCCGAGACAATCCTTCGCTTCCACCTGTGGCTTGTAGTGTCTTTTACAAGCGCCCTTTCTTCCCAATCGGAAAAGCTGAGAGTGCTGTCTTTCACAACTGCGGCTGGAAGTAAGGGACTGAACACATTCTGAGTGACTGTTTTTCATTTTTCCAATTTTAAACATGGTTTTGCCTGCTTGACGCCAAGCTACGACAGCATAGGACAGCGTACGATAGCCCGGGCCCCTAAGGTGTTCCGTACTTGACATCATCATCAAGGCGCTTGAATAACAACAGGAAGAAGACTTCTCCATGGCGCGTGCGCGCGCGCTCAGTGTGCTACACACGGCTATGCTATACGTGGTTTTGCCAGCGTTACGCCAAGCTACATGAGACGACGACAGCATACAACAGCATACGACAGCCCGGGCCCCTAAAGTGCTCCGCACTTGAAACTTATACAGCGAGGAAGAGAAAGAGAGAAATAAAACGATAGAAAAAAAAGGGCAAGGGAACAATAGTTAAATAGAGGGAATAAAGAAACAAAAAAAAATAGAAAGGCATCGAAAGAGAGAGAAAGAGAGAGCAAGAAACAGACACGAAAAAGACAGAAAGAACAGAGAGCAAGACAGAAAGAATCAAAAATGAGAAATAAATAGAAACAAAAGAAAGAACGGGAAAGAAGCATAGACAGAGAAAGAGATACAAGGAAAGATAGAAAGACATAAAAAGATAGAGAAAGATATAGAATGAAACAGACACGAAAAAGTGATAGAAAAAGCAAACAGAGAGCAAGACAGAAAGAAAAATAAAAGGAAACAAAGAAAGATAGAGAAAGAAGCAGAGAGAGAGAGAGGGGAAGAAATAAAGACAGAAAGAGCGAGAAAGAGAAACAAATATATATATATATATATATATAATATATATATATATATATATATATATATATATATATATATATATATATATATATATATATATATATATATATATATATATATATATATATATATATATATATATATATATATATATATATATATATATATATATAGAGTAAAAGATCAATAGAAAGAAAGCGATAGAAAAATGGAAATAAAATAAACAGAGAGACAGAGAAAGAATGGCAATAAAGACAAAAAAATAGGAAAGAGGAACAATGAAGAACACCAAGCTGCGCTCTTCCTTCAGGCATCGCGCCACTAGTGCGAAGCTGTCATAACGTTTTTGCTTGTGACCAAGTCAAGAGAACCTTAATATGAGCTACACTTTCGGTAGTGGCGGAGGCCGCATAGTGCACGAAACACCCAGCAACTGTACAAAAAGTCGGTATCCGTAAGGCGCGTCGGTCACTCGCGCATTTGTGCGCCCCGCCACGGTGGTCTTGTTGTTATGCCGCTTGACTGCTGACCCGAAGGTCGCGGGATCAAATCCCAGCCGCGGCGGCTGCATTTTGGATGGATGCGAAAATGTTTGAGGCACGTGTACCTAGATTTAGGTGCACGTTAAAGAACCCCAGGTGGTCAAAATTTCCGGAGCCCTCCACTACGGCGTCTCTCATAATCATATCTTGGTTTTGGGACGTTAAACCCCAGATAATATTTATTATTATTACACGAGTATTTGTATGCTCCGTTTTCAAACAATTGATGCTCTCTCGATCGCAGTCGTGACGGCCGATCAGCAATTTCTGATATGGGGGTCTGATATTGCATATCAGTGACTTGTCATTTGACGTTGCCACATTTAATTGTTGCCTAGATGTGAGCGCATGGCCGTTGTTGTGGCCTGTCGCAACAGAAGTGCCGCGCTCCTAGAAATAAAGAAAGAAAAAAAGGAAGAAATATAATACGAAGGAAAAAAAGAAGAGTAGTACGACTCGCACGTAGACGCAACGTTTCGCTAGCCCCGATTTTGGCAATAGGCGAAGGGCTCCTCACTTTGTTTTACCTCTTCCTTCCTTTGTGTGTTTAATTCTTTCACTGTTATCAAATTCGAAGCACCTTAGCGAACCCTATCTATCTATCTATCTATCTATCTATCTATCTATCTATCTATCTATCTATCTATCTATCTATCTATCTATCTATCTATCTATCTATCTATCTATCTATCTATCTATCTATCTATCTATCTATCTATCTATCTATCTATCTATCTATCTATCTATCTATCTATCTATCTATCTATCTATCTATCTATCCGCCTACGTCTGGGTGCTCCCATGATCGCCTCTTTGATTGGTGCAGACCAGAATTGGCATGGGAGGGCAAGATGATTTGACGATGTGACTGTCTTGTCGTGACAGGAATAACGTGAAAATCCTGTGGCGTACCTGTCAACCCCTTTGCTCCAGACACGTGTGGTACATACCCGTTTACAGCATTCGCCACAAGTGACTGACCGTTTACATCTACCCAGGAACGGCGAGACCAGGCATTGGTAAATGAAATGCGATAGCATAAAGAAAAACCAATATCGCCAGCGTTCACCCATCTTATTCTTTTTTTTTCGGTCACTGTACTCCGAAATCCCCTCCGGTCTCTGTATTTAACGTGATTTTGCGCTGCCTCCAGGATCAGAGGCATTGCAAGCTTTCTGAACGTTCACCCAACCAATGCAAAAAATAAAAATTAGGATCCCAACAGGAATCGAACCAAAGTATTCTGCGTGGCAGTCAGGTATTCTACCACAGAGGCACAGCAGGTCTAGAAACTGCTTTGGAAAAGCACCCTGTGCAGGCATGTCAGTGCAACGTCAATTGTGGTTGTGGTGCTGGCTATCTAATTTTATAACAAAGAACTAAGCACTACATATGTAATCCTACGAATCAGGCGTCATGTCAGGTTCACGTCTGTGGTTCCAGTGGTGGCTCCACTTTTATAGCAGTCTATTAAACATTACATTCGTATTCCTATCATTCAGCAAGCTATAATTATTTTATTTATTTATTTATTTATTTTACTCTCGCACCCACAGCGCCATTCAGGCATTATAGTGGGGGGGGGGGTATACAAAGCAGTTTGAACACCCAATGGTAGTCCACAATATACAATCAGTTACAACAAGATTGATGAAAAATACGCATTACATTACAACAACATCGGTAGGCAAGAACAAAACACACACACACACACACAATCATGAGCACTAAGAAGCAACACTAGCATATACGAATGTCAATGCAAATCACCAATGTAAAAAAAAATATATTCAAGCATTGCTCCATCTTGTAGGAATACGCTAAAAACATTTACGTATGATATTCACATCATCGCACCGTAATGTGCACTTCGTTTCAATAATACTAGCGTATGTGCTCTAACGTGAGTGCTGACGTTACGTCAGACGATACGTTACTTTCTGAACGCCAGTTTTGTCGACGTGTCTGGTAAGCCCACGATGTGCCCAACTAATACATTTAGAAAAACACGTCGACCCACCTCGTAACGCTTAGCTCAAGGCCAAAAAAAATCACAGCATATCCACGGAGTGAATGATGATGAGTGGGCGAAGCTGCGGAGGTTCATCGGTAAACCGTGAATCTTCCGTGAATTCTGCCCAGTACATCATCACCGACGTGAGATCAGGCGCGTTTATACTAAAGGTTCGATGAGTTATGACGACTTGCAGCTCACTTTAATTTTACATGTACGCTGTGAATTTTCATTGTTTAGAAAACCATTGCTTTAGAAAACATCTGGCGTCTTTCGTTAAGCAGCTGGCGTCTTTTCGTTTTGCTTTAGAAACATCTGGCGTTCTTTCGTTTTGCTTTTACAAACATCTGGCGTCTTTCGTTGGTTTATTTCATCAATCAACGGCGTTTTGAACAAAATTTTTATTGTCTAATCACGCACAGGAGAAATCTCACCAGGCACTACCTTGGAGGTAAACAATGGCTGCTAATGGGAATGAGAGACAGAAGAAGTCGGCTTTTAGCTAACACTTACACTTCTACTTCTACTAACGTTTCCTACTGGAACATGCCCATGGCTGCTAATGGGGAATGAGAGACAGAAGAATTCGGCTTTTAGTTAACGCGCACGCTGCGAATTTTTTATTGTTCAACAGCGCACAGGAAAAATCTCCCACCGGCACCACCTTGGAGGTCAAAGCGTAAGACTGGTTACGAACTACTACTACGACTACGACTACGAGGGACGAACGGGTGCCGCCTTAAGGAGCTTCGCCCCTAAAAAAATGCAGCATAGAACATATCGCTGTCCGCTTCGCGTGACACCGGTTCTCACAAGGCGAGGGATCTGCCGAATTTTTCTTTGTTGGTTGCTCATTGCAAAGTAAGAGACTAGGTGATTATCTTTTTGTTGACCTTAGATCCTTTGAAACGCCGTTTATTTCTGTTTTCTTAATTTTTTCTTAGGAAGTATAATTGCCAATTGGTACCACGAACAGGCAGCGTAGAAAGAGTTACGGTAAACAATTTTATTTGTCAGATAACGGAAGAATATACTTACACGACAGGAGGGACCTTCCAGCGACTGTCGAATAATTTAACAAAGCAGAGCATACATCCCACTCACAGAAATTCCCTCCGTACATTGTAATCGCGCAAACATACTTACCCTGAGCCAAAATTCCGAGCTTTTCACATAATGGGGTTTAATTTTCACCCAAAACTTGATCACGAATAAAAAAATGAAATTTTCGTGCCTCCTGTATATATAGCCCATGGTAACATGAAGAAAAATAGAAAATATGCAGTAAGTTACGTTTCTTAATGCACCTAAGATCTATTATCAAAATTAGTGGGGGAAAAGATATGGAGAAATTTCGAGATGGGGAAAACTACGCACAACGATTGCCTTTATATAATCAGAATGGAGGAAACACAGATTTTCTTAATTGGTGTGGAAAGAAAGAAAACCGATTTCAAAGGTAATGCGCGCGGTGATTGCGCCATCTCTCGTGGTTTACAGAAACTGATCTAAACGGCCACGACCGAAGCTGCTGGCAGTCGAAAGATGGCGCGAAAATCTCGCTAGCAAAGTATTGCAGCTTATTTTTTTTTTTTGCTAAATGAAAGGTTTGAAAGGCAGTATTTTGATGATTTCCTATACTTCAAAACAATATCATTATCTATTGTGCGAATGGCTTCAATGACATCACTATTCTTAGAATATGCGCATTTCGTTAAATGCAGTTCACGTATTTCGGCTGACGCTACCAGGCACGTTTTTAAATCTGATCCCGAGCATTAAAAACTTATTGAAGCTTGGAAGAGAAGGTAAATTGTCGGGTAGACCTAAACAGAAAGAGCATGAACATTTCTTATGATCTGGAAGGTGCTGTTGGAAGAGCAACGCTAGGAAATTATTTTTAAAATAATTTCAAGTCTAAAGCTGTTGATGCCTCATAAAACGTCAAAAATTACCGTGCGCGTCGGCGGCAGGGGCGTCAACACGAGTTTATGCAAAAAAAAAAAAAAATCATCATGTGATGACGCCATAATAACTTTGTACATACCAAAATTTAGGACATCATCTTGAAGTCCGTATGACGTTACATAATGACGTCGTCAGATGGTGACGTCGTCGCTTTGGCAAAGGTGGACCGATGACGGAGGCAGTGCAAAAACCAAGGAACAAATGGATGCGCGCAAACTATAGCCAAGGACGCAGAAGACACGGACGAGCGCAAACTTTCAACTGTTTTATAGTTTGCGCGCATCCATTTGTTCCTTGCAAGTATGAACCAACTCGCCCAGCAGCAAGTTTTACTCAGTGCTAAACCAGATGAGGTTCAGAAAGCTTGCAATGCCTCCGATCCTGGAGGCAGCGCAAAATCACGTTAAATACAGAGACCGGATGGGATTTCGGAGTACAGTGACCGAAAAAAAAAGAATAAGATAGCTTTCGCCTTCGAGTCGTGTAAGGCGAATACATTAGGGGCTGTGTCCACTTTTTGTTCGTGGCCGTTTCCATAAATAATGAACCGACACAATAGACTGTACCCATAATTTTGTCATTCCTTGTTGAGATGACAGCTGTCAGCGTGGCCCAGTAGTTACGATAATCGCCTACTGACTTGAATGCTACCGACTATCCGAATGCGAGCGCCTTAAGCACTCGGCTAACTAGGCACGCTGACAGAACATAGCATAGCCTTGTAGAGTATCGTATAGCAATGGTGTAGGAAACGTAAATGAGGGTGAGGAGGAGAGACGTGAGGGTGAGAAGGAGGGAAAAGAGGAGAACTACTCGCTGGCCGCTTCGCATGAAACCGATTCCCACAAGGTGTGGGATCTGCTGATTTTTTATTGTTCTTGCTCTGTTTTTCACGTCCCCCGTATGCTCTTTGATCATTCTAATGGTTAAACAGACAGCTTGTCTGATGCAAGAATTTGCACCCGTTATATAAATCAATCGATCAATCGACCTTGCAAGATACGAACTGAGGCTCCTGCTTAGCCATGCATAGTTTTTGTTAATTAAAAAAGTCACAGTTTCAGCGCAAGGCCGAAGCAATGAATGCGATAGAAACAAATTGTAATGTTAAACGAAGTGAGACTGGCAGCTAACTCTTTTGTATCCGATCTCGCATAACTCTACAAAACGCTGGTGTAAGAGAATACGGCCGCTCCTGGGAGAGATACTCTTTCCGCATATTCACTTCACGTTGAGAGCGCAGCAGGTAGAAGGGAGTATACGAGCCGCCCGCTGATGGCTCCCGAGGTAACGCGCTCGCCAGCGATCGTGACCGCGCCCTTAGAATCGAAGTTCAATCTTGCTGCTCTAGCAAAACCCCCCTCGCGTCTTTTCATCCTGGTTCAAGACGGTCGGAGCGTTTCCTCTTTTTTTCGACGGTAGGCCTCCCGAGCAGGGTGATGTTATCGCATGCGCCGTGCGAGCGACGGAGATGGGCCGGATCGTTTGATCTGTGCTTCGGCCGCTTTCGTCGCGCCCGCTCGCGTGCTTTTACCCGCGGTAGAACATACGATGCGGGGAGGGATATTATCAAGTTAGACTTCATACGCGACATGACAGCGACGGCGACAGCAGAAACTCGTGGCGAATGCCCATATAATTGATATCGTAATAAAATGAGAAAGGTAAGAATGCTCATTTAGTATTCATAATTACGAAATTCGAAAAAAAACTAGCTGTTACATCTGTACGTCCACAAGACCTGCATTTGGATAACACTTATACTTCAAGTACTCTCAGTCAGAACATGTGCACCTTCTGGCGCTGGAAGCGAGGTGCGTGAAGAGAGCGAAGTATCTACGCGTCTGGGTTGCTGAAATACCTTAGCCACTTGAGCTTAGCTGAGGCACATATGGAGCATAAAGGTGATTCATGAATGGTGTTTTTGGAGCAAAATCAGAGAAGGAAGGGATACCGTACCGCGCTATCGTAAGCAAAGAATCTCCTTGTAGCAGGCAGACAGTCAGCTTCTTTTAATTAAAACATCGGAAAGATTTGCATGGAGATGACCCTTTAAAAAGACACTAAAGGCAAGTAAAAATTTATGTCATAGTGAAAGGTACGTGTTTGAGGGCGTCTAAAGCGTTCATATTATTCAACAGCAGTGCTCTACAAATCGAGAAGTTAAGGTAAATGTAGGACACGATATGCCCCACCAGTGGGACATTTTGGAACGAGCCCGATTACGTCAGGAGTCCCGAGTACAATAATTCACTGGTATTCAAACTACATGAGATAAAAAGAATATTGCGTGCATTACACGACGTAATAAAATGGTGCTTGCACGTTTCTACTTGATTCATCGAAAAAAAGAACTTCTTGGCATTACGATGGAGAACGGCGCGCTTGGCCCAAAGTTCCGTTTTCGCCGGGCTGCGCTACTCTCGCTCTCTTCTAAATGGCAGTTTTGTTATCGCGAACTACTGCGTGTGCTTTCCATGCTTATGAAAGTCATTCTAACGGAAAGTTCGACATAGGTCCGTGTGATGTCGCATGCCCGAACGGTGTACACCGCTTGATCAACAGCAGTTGCAGCAAAGAAAGCGACGGGATTTTCCACTGGGTGCAGCAGAATGAACCGCTACGCTCGAAGTTGCCGAGTACCCTGTCTCTGCGACATTGTGCTAAGTAAAAAAAAAGCTGCTTGTGTGCTCGCTCCACTTTCGGGCAGAAGATTGCCTACTTTCGAGCAGAAGATTGCCTTCCTCAGGTGTTTGTTTCTAGTTAGCGCTAGCATGGATAAATGTTGTCGCGCGACGGCGAAACCGAGTATAGATCCACAATCTTCGCTTTCAAACCACGAGAGACATTTCAGATAATTTCATGAGAGACGGTTGAGTAAACGACAGCCACGACTGGTGGATACCCAAGTTAACCCGTCTCCGATGGCGTGCTCTTTCAAAGTAGAAACTTGTTTTGTCGGTATACTCCTGGAGTGTATATATGCAGCACAATGAAAGTTATTTTTTACGGTTTTGATAATCAGAAAATCAGATCAGATAGTTCTTATCTGATCTTTATTAGTGTACTCTCGGTCTCTGTACCACACGTCGAGTGTTGTTCTGATGGGGTACTTAAAGCATTCGCCTTGATAATCTTGTGGCCAGGGGGGCACAAAGTCAGATGATAATTGTTGCTGTTAGCCACCCAGTTAAATAAGACTCAATAATGTACTTTAAAGTGAGTGCCGTATGCGGGCACGTGTGTATCGGAAAAATAGTGGCAGTCGTTCATTCACGCAGGTCAACTTGTCAGAACCGTAGCATGTCTGCTCTCCCAATCCTCTTTGCTTGCGCCTCCGACACGTTGTCATATTCAGCTACGCGTCAGATAAGAGAAGAGTTTTACGCCAATCCTGCATCTCTTGTATGCATAATCACGCGAACTGCAAATTAATTGGTAGCCATTGATTTCGGAGAACGAACATGCTAGAAGAATTCTGCCAAGTGGAACGGTGAAGAAGGATTACTGCCCCTAACTTTCCAATACATGCCCGATTACTGCAGTCATTATAAATCTCAGTAATAAATCATAGTTAATTGGCTGGATGACATAAATAGCTATAATTTGAATCTGTGTTTCCCTGCCTGCACAACTTATTTGCAGAAGTCTTGTTCAGGTAAATCCCAGGGCATAACAGTAAGGATACCATAAAACTTAATTTTTGTTCCCAATTTCTATGCGTATACCCATTTCCAGAATTCCACAATCAACAAAAGGTTTTCGCTTTCAAGTATGTCGCCACCAGATCTTGGTTATTTTAGGACTCCATCAATAACTCCCGAAAACCGAACGCCGCTTCAGTGCCTGTGTATTTTTGTGCTACAGCGAAGCGATTTCGCCACGGTTGGGTAAGATGTGCGGCTCTCATCCGTGAAACTCAGCCTGCGCGAACGAAGCGCAGATGCGTTCACTACGAATGGCTCGCTGTTGTGAACCATATTGGGTTACATAAAGAAAGATGGGCTGCAATCTCCTTCTAGTACAATGCATATCGATTAGCACTTCATTAGAGTGCAGTTTTAAGTGCGTTCGGGTATGTACTAGGATATGCAAAGAGGTCTTCATTTCAAATACGATGAACGCAGATTGAAGTCAGCCGCTCGAAAAACAGCTAAGCGTTAATAAGGAAAATCAATGGGCTACTCAGATTTTTAAGCGATGGCGCTGAGGAACTATTTGTAACTCCACCTGTATTTTTTTTTATTGATGGCTCTAGTTCACACAATCTCTTTGTGACTATCCCCAGTTGCATGACTCGTTTTGCCGTTTTTGGTAGATATATTTGTCTGTTTATTTCTAGATACTGCCGTTTCGAAGGGCTATCGCAGAAGTGGGGAGTAACGAATACACAAAAAAATGCAAAGCAAATGAGATGTACTGAAAATGAATATCAATTGTTAGCAATATACAATATAAATACAGCAAGTGATAAATATTTTACATGATAGGGTAAAGCATTATACAGTTCTTTATAGTGGACAAAATTTACAAAAATGCCGCCAAATCGTGCTCGGTGTTTATTAGGTCAGCTTACTTCATTCAGATATTTATTTGGTTCACACTTTTCCCTGGCCATTTTTTACTTAGAAGAGAACGGTTTATAACCGGTAAACATTTCGTTGATTGCATATCCCGCTACAAAATACAGATAATTAGTAAAGAGGCTAGAGGTGCATAAACGGGGTGGTGTACAGACCAGGTGGAAAGAAAAAAAAACACAGATAGCAAAGTACATAAGGTTGCTAATACATCAAAAGAGAAACGTTCACAATAACACAGATGGCAGTGTTCCACTGCCCGAAGGGAGATGAGATATCGAAGAACATCGTCTAGTACAAGGAAAATTTTACATAACGCACGTACACGCATATTGTCCAGAAGTAGTTCTTATTTTGTTCGGCCGTAGGGGAGGAGAAAGTGAAGGAAAAGGTCGACCAGGCGATGCCCCTCTAGGCCACATTATCGATCGGGAATGGCATCAAGGAGAGAAAAGCAATAAGAAAATGAAGGCGCGGGTGCTTTCTGGGCTAAACACGTGCAGCGCTTCATTAAAAGCCCACAATTCATCCCTGAGGCGAGTCGTATTTCCATACAAGGTTAAATCATGGCGTACTCTAGCTCAAAGTCTTGATCTATGTGAATAATAGAAGAAAGTTTGAGGAGTGTGTTCTGTGCACGCACGTAGCCAGAATTTTTTTTTCAGTGGCGGGGGGGGGGGGGGGGCAAGGCCTAATTGTTCGAAAGAAATTTCTTTCCATGGGAAAAAGAAAAGGCTGCCCGGCAATATAGAAGGCTGGACGAATTTCAGGGAGGGCCGGGCCCCTCTACCCCACCCCTCCCCCTTGCCTACGAGCCTGGTGTTGTGGGAATTAGCAATAGATGGCTGAATTCGTAGGTAGACTAAATGTATATGCATGCACTGGAACGAAATTACATATTTGATTTTGCGGCAACGAATGTTTATAGGCCCTGCCACCAACGCCGCGTGGCAATGGCGTCGCGGTGTTGGGGGGCATTGTCTCACAACCAAGAAAGAGCGAGGCCCAACGACCCCAATGCGATTAGAACCGCTCCAAGAAGGAACGATGGAAAACAGACGGTATTGTCCCGAAGGAACACCTGTCTTGCGAGTGGATGGCTATGGGCAATTGATTCCGGGAAGAGAGCGGCAGGCGTTCGCTGCACCTTCAATATTACCTGTCATGCTCTGTTTCCAGAATGGCTTATATATAATATGTTCGTAATGGTGGTGTGTGCATAACAGGTGCACTGGGGTCATTCCACGGCAAACATCCCAGCCATTTTGGCGACCATCTCTAATGTATTCGAAAAAAATCGTGCTGATTCCCTGCATTGGAAGCAGCCAATTGCTAGAATATTTCGTCGAGGAAACGCTTTTTGGTCACGTGGGAGCCTTCTGAATTTCGCAGAGTGTGGTCTGAGCGTTGCTTGTCGGAAAATTTATTATAAGAGTGTCATTTCTCGTTTCGATGCCAAATTTGATTTGAATATTAAGCAAAGGCGTTTGTGTGGGCGTTGGAAGCTGAGTAATAATAATGCAATGTTTCTGTCATACATGCCTCAAGAAATTTCAACAAAATGTTCTACGCATTTTTTTCCTTGAAATATTGTGGTATGTTTTAATATCTCAGTAATGGAGACTTACTCTACAGAAAGTATATTATGCGGTAAAAATATTTTGACACTACTCACGTTCCTAAATCATACGAGAAAAAAAATCCCAAATATGAGAAAATCGTTCTTCTGGCCCACATTGAGACGCAATTTACACCACGTTGTGCTCCTAGTAAAAATCAGCTTGATTGCTCAATCGAAAGCAAACAAACAGTTCTTCTCATATAGCAAGTTTTATCATTACAATTTTATTTTAAGGATGAACATTTTTTTAAAGCTTTTATTGACGGCCATGGGGAACTTCAATGAGTGAGCTGCCGTATGAACAAATGGGAAGATAGCCGTCAATAGGGAACTTCGAAAATTATTTTCTTCCTTACAACACGGCGGCACAGAAGCATGCCGCCAAGCCACAGGCGGCACGTTTCTGGCCGCCTGTGGCTTGGCGTCTTTCACAAATAGCTGCTCACTTAGGAACAAATGACCAAAAACATTGCATGCGACAATTTTTGCTGCGAGGAAACGATCGCCGATCTTTGTGAGTGTCCCCGTTTGAGTGCGCCCCGAAAAGGGCGTTCAAATGCATTAAACATACAAAACGTGCCATATTTTATCAAAGCAACGTTATTTTATCATTGTAAAGATGGGAGCCGCCAGATGGGAACACAATGAGCATAGAAGTTCTATAATCAGGGGTAAAATGCCTCAGACAGGTTGGCCGACGTTTATACATAGGTGGACTTATGTTTGTCAGAGGTGCCTTGTCATCCTTAACATGTTAGCTTGAAAGGTTTGTCGATTGACATCACGCGGTTAATGGTTAATTCTGCACGGCACTCGTCTGTACAAGCAGTGAAATGTTTTCAGCAGTACAAAGTGCCAACTCGCGTTGGTGGGTAAGTGTTCCAACACGTGCTTGTGAGCATATATATATATATATATATATATATATATATATATATATATATATATATATATATATATATATATATATATATATATATATATATATATATATATATATATATATATATATATATATATATATATACGCGAACATTGCTGTTTATGTGCATCAGTTGTGCACATCGAAAGCAGCGTCGGGCATAACGTCGTAAACGTCCCGACTCTTGTGACAGTGTAAATATAAGTCAAATGAAGGAGGCCGAGGTAGCTGTAGCCGGCATAAGACTTGCAGCACTTACGCGCTCGTGCCACCTGTAACATCGACGGAGGTTGTCTATAAATGAAGTGAATGTATTCTGAAGGAACAGTTATTTATCGATCAGACGCTAGTGTAGGTACCGGCGAGAGTGCCTTAATTAATTTGCCGCTCACAGCTGCTGCCTTGAAGACCTTATATGAATGGTTTACTCTAGGTAGTGTCACACGGAAGCCAGCTGTCGGAAGTTCGCTTGAGTAAACGAGGAATTCAGTTAACGCAAAGATTTATATTTACTTCGATCATCGGAGACGTGAGAGAGTTTGAGAATTGGGGTCCCAAGGAGCTTGGGGACCCAAGAAATTGGCCAGCCGCCAGGGCGCATGCGCTGAACCCAAGACGCTCTTGGGCTCTTGCGGTCGCGTTCACCCAAGGCCCAAAAATCGAAAACTAGCGTGGGTCTCCAAGGCGTCTTGGGTCGTCAGCGAGACGACGCAGACGCGGCGCGGGCCACAGCGCAGTGTGGCCCGCGGCTCGCGTAATTTCCATTCCGCCACGTGTGGCGCCCCGTGCGCTTGACCCAACGCAGCCTGCATTTGACCCAATTCTGAAACTCTGCTGAGCCCCCGAAAGCAAGAGCAGCCCACCCATCGCCTCTTGGGTACCTAGTGTCTTGGGTGCCCAATTCTCAAACTCTCTATTACAAAAGTAATGGGCGCTGCGTTTAAGAAGAGATGATTCATGTTTATACGCCGGCAGCAGTACGTAAATGAGATGTATTTTCTATCGCTAACTCAATCATAGTTGCGCGTAACTGCATTTATTGCGCCTCATTTATTAAAATTACAGAAATCAAAATTATAACCGTCGTATCGGGATCAAATGCACTCCTAATATTAGAAACATGCAAGTGGGTTTAGCTTTTGCAACGTCCAGAAGGCAGCAGAACAAAATACTATGGCGCACCGGTGGTGACAGCTATTTACCGATATCTGGAAAGGGAGGGGCGGAAATAGAGGCAGATATACCAATAGCTTATTTCATTTGCTTCAAAAAGGCTTCACTGAGCTCGATCGCGATTTCTCTGCTGCGCTATTTATTTAAAGGAAGCAGCGAGCTGGGATGTAGGTTTCGCTTTGTAGTTCAGTTTTACTCAGCCCGTTGAAGGGCAAATTCCACATAGTTCGGAAGACTGTAATGATTTCTAAATTAGAAACTGGCGCACAGGGAATTGTACAATTATGAATATTTTCTAGCTCTTTTTGCGACTCAAGAACGACGGCAAAATGTGAAGTACGACGATAGAAAAGTAATGCTGGCATCCTCGTCTGCCCTGTTACGTTCTTTCCTGTACTTTCCTTTTCTTCTGCAATGGGCGCTCAAAACTGTTTTATTATTGTGTGGTGCTTGCAGCTAACCAAATGTTGTGCGTTACCAGTACAGTCACGCGCAGCCTTTGGCAACTTCTGTAAAGCACGGGGTTCGGGAAGAACTAAAGGAAAAAAAGACGGTATGTCGTGCTTCACATTGGAATACGTGCTACAATACCGTTGACGATCAAGAAATATCCGTAGAAAATAGCATCACCACAATAACACGCTATTATTACGCCTTACAGCAGGATATTGGACATTTAGCCACCTCTTATTGCTGAGTCATTACGGCTGCTTCCATTGAATATTGCTTCCTCAAACCATTCATTTAAATACCTGAAATTTCTAACGCAAACTTCCGGGAAGAGTAAGGCCGTTTTTTTTTTTCATGTACTCACATTTCTCCTCGCCAGCACCAGTATCAGCGACGCCGCGTCGATATGGAAAACGCTAACTCGCCCCACTATCCAGTCGGGAAAGTTGTGTAAAGATCTGGTGCTGCTTGCAAGAAAATTGGGGCGCAGCGTGTACCGCGCGCAGGAATTTATCTCTGTCGTAAGGGTGCACAGGCGCGAGCGACGCGATCACGCATTCTTCAAATTCCCCGTGTCGGGCTCAAAGCGACGCATGTTATTGCTTGCAACAGGCTGCAGCGTTCGAGCAGCCCACTCTTGCGAGTAGAACAAGCAGGCAGTAGACACCAGAAGCAACAAAAAAGGGAAGGACGTGTCTTTCTACTCATGTACCTTAACACTTGCAGACTGTAAACAGAGTGCAAGGAAACGTGGTGCGATTTCGCATTTTTTCCGGCTTCGTTGAAGTCCGTCAGAGTTGAAAGGTTTGTTTCGAAATATTCCTAAGCTTACTACAAAAAACGTCAACCAAAACAAGGCTGCTTCTTGCCTCGAGGCATGCAGAATTTTCTCTGCTGTAGCCATTCTTTTTTTAAGGGCACTCAGTATGATTGTAGTGGTACATAGTTTGCCCTACGCAAGGCAAGAAATGCAGCTCAGATTCTTTCCTTCTTTACAGTAGCGGGGTTTCAGGCGAGTGTTTATTACGTTATTCACCTAGGCGACGTGCATGAGCTACACCCTGATTACACGCACTTCCTAGATTCTACGCGTCATCTCGAAAAAGGATAGGGGAGGTTATAATGCTCAGTTTCACAGCGTGTTTTCATACAACGCGGCATGCCCTTGGCAAAACGAGGAGTAATGAAGGCTTTCCTAATTAACTGCACTACAGCAGGGGTGGGTGCCTAAAGGTGACGCCGCCCTTTCCTGTCATTTCTCAGCAATGTTGTGCTATAAGCGTGGCCTATACCGGAAGCGACTACTACAAAAAAAAAAAACAGCGACAAATTTCACATAATATGAAATAGTTAATTATTCATTAATAATTAGAAGCTTGCAGAGTCCTTTATACATTCGCCTAAGAATTTTAATGTAAGGCACACGTCGCTTCTTTTTTACTTTAGTCAGGGGAACGCTGCAGAGACAAAGATAATGGGAAGGCTAGACGCCGGGGTTTTTCGCCGAAGGACCCTTCTCATAAGCCGCCTAAGGCTTTCGCCTTGATTATTAACGTTTCGGGGTAAATGCAAATTAGAATAATACATTCATCAACGCGGACAGAAGAGCAACAAAAACAAAGGAACTAAGCAGCAGAAGAGTTATACAAGCGCGCAGACAAGTAACAGCAGTGAGGAGAATAATATAGAACAATGGTGTTTCGAAATATTTCATGTTCGCTTCTCCGTGCACTGCACATGTCTGCAAAAAATGCAGCAACCATGCGGAGTTGCTTTACGCGCGAAGAAAGTCGGGATACACGGGTGCAAACCCCAGACCCGGGAAGAAAAAAAAATATTTTGTTTTATTTATTATTTCTTTGGTGAGGAGGTTTTTGTAACCCTACTATCACCAGCTACACACGTCAGACATTAAAACCTTCGCTTCAAAAATGCTATCTTTGGTGAAATTGACGCGCTTTGCAGTCCTTTAGAACCCCGCGGCCGAAGATGGAAGCTATATATGTCGTAAGGTGAGCAAAAGGTCCACGATAATAACATTTCTCCAACAGTCATTTCCTAGGAAACAATGAACACAACTGATATATCAATAGAGGAATTTACTTAACCATGTCGTTTCTAGCTACAGCTAGTAACAGTAGAGCCGCTTTCAAGGTACCACTCTTATATAGACAAATATCTTTCAGCGGTTGTACAAGTTTTTTAAGAGTACTTTAGCAATGGCCGTGCGGATCGCTTAGCAAAATTTCACCAAGAGAAAGCGCCATGCCAATACACTGTCGCGTACGCTGACCATTTCAGCCTATGAGCTTTCCCAGCGGTGATCAAATTATCGGGCGGACCATCTTCAACCAGCCTCACGAAGTCAAGGCGGGAAGCACGGTCCTCTCGGCGAGATCGAATTTACTACGAAGGAGTCCCGGTAGTCGTGTAATTATGTGCCACCAGTGGCAACAGCAAATGCCTTGCTGTGTCGGCCTCACGGATTCTTACCGTGATTAGCTCATAAAGTGGACCACCGAGGCCTCATTGCTCACAAGCTTCACCAAGAAGCGCATCATCAGCGATGTGAAGTGAAGCATGCGGGAGATGAATCTTCACGGTGTTTCCAGGAGGTTCTAGACAGTGTTTAGTTGACCTCAGTTCTGCTTACTAATATTAGCGCTTTCTATATGCATCTTAGTTCTATATGCGTCTTAATATGGCGCTGGGCTCTTAAGCTAGAAGGCGTGTGCTCGGTTTCGCGACAACGGTAGCCCCACTTCGATGGTAGGCGAAATGTAGAAACATCTGTGTGCTTAGAATTTGGTGTACGTTAAGGACGCGCAGGTGCTCATCATTAGTCTGGAGCCTCAAATTACGAGGTGTCTGATAATCATATCAGGGTTTCGGCATTTAAAAGGAATTCAATTTTAATTGGTATTAACAGTACAGAGCAAATTATTTATGGTTGCCTAGCGCCCCTCTTCGCAGGCGGCTGAGATTTATTTATTTTTGCCTAGATATATAGTTGATCTGTGTCAATTAACACTGAGCCAAATAATCATTCTTGCTCCGAGTAGTTCTAGAAATAGGTGTGCTTCGAATGAGAAAAAAAATTTAGCTGGATTTACTGAAAATGTAGACCTTCAATATCGAAGCATATATTAAATATTTTCCTGTGTCTGGGATGTGGTAAATTTCGCTGAGCCTGCTTTGCAGATGAACGCTTCGTGAGATACTTTCATGCCTGTAATGCTCTTAACGAAGCAATATGAACGTAACTGAGAAGTGTAAATTATAAGTAACAAAAAGCACAACCATGTGATGCACAGTGACAGTGATGTTATGGCAAAAAACAAGGCACACCGTCTCCCATATGTAGGTAGCAGGATGTAATGCTAGTGGAAAACATAAGAGCAATGACACAGTATTAAGAATCGTTCTGCAAGAAACCAGACACGCCGAAAATTGTCCAAATAGTAACCACCTTTGTATAATAGCAGACAGCAGTTCGCAGATTGCTCGACATGAAACAAGCTTTCTGAACTGTTTGTAGTTATTCTGCGTACGTGATATTCATGTTTCGTTTGTGAGCTATATCGAAGGCGTAACAACAGCGGTTCTCATCGAAAACAGTTGGTCATACATGCCTCCATTTGAGTATGCCTTCATCCCAGCTTAAATGACGTATATTTCACCTAATCAACGAGTACATTATTCTATACTTGCCATACAGACTTGTCGAATGTAATGGAAACATGGAATCCGCACTATTTGGTATTTTATAAAAGCTTTATCAGCGCCTGCTAACTAAACAGGGAAGAAGGAGAGATTTACACTAACGCTACTTCTACCGTCGACTCGATAAACTCGAACTGCCTGTGAGTTTTGTTCCAAAAACTTTTCAAGGCGTACGTAAATTTTACTGCACGAGTATTTTTCATGTCAGCTAGCTTCTAATCAAGCTCTCGCACTATTAAAAACAGCGTGTTCAGTGGAATAACTTTTCGCGCCACAAATTTCACTACTTTGTCTTCGAAATTTGCATTCACGTTGATGTCACGTTGCATACCTTGGGAAAATGCTTGCTTTATTTTATACTGTCTGCGAACGCTCCTAGCTTATAGAAACAATTTCCCAATAGCGTCCTTCATTGAATAAACATTTTCTTGATTATATTCTTGAGTGCATCGTTGCACTTGTCTGGGTTACCGCCATGGTCTAATGGTTGTCTTGAATTAACAACTCATACTACGTCTTAAGGGAACATATTAATTGGCCCTAGTCAGGTAGTCTTTCATTAGGAAGTGTCTTGCTGTCCGGTGTTCGGTTATGATATAATAATATCTGGGGTTTAACGTCCCAAAACCACGAGGTGTTCGGTTATGAATAAGCCTAAAATATTCCGGAACCTGATGCACAAGTGCTTCAGCAAGCATCGTATTTTTGCTTTCTGACAAACTCAGCGACTAAGAAAAAAAATCGCGATATTTAGCGAAATATTTAATGAACATATGGTCCCCCCAAAATATCCTTCATGGCTCAGAAAAGCATACTTTTCTGAGTGGTGCATGCGATGAAATAAAACACTTGTATTTTGCTGTGTCACATGAGGCACGCAGGCAAGGACGACCACCCTGAGTTGTACATGACTAAAAAAAATTTGTTTCATATTGAGTTCGATGTTGAATGCCGAGGCAACCACAGCGTAACTTTAAAGCGACTATTATTTTTTGCCGAATATACAGGGGTTTCAAGAAATGTGTCCAACCTTCTCAAAAAATCAGGAAAATGCGATATTTGCTCGGGTCTTTCAGAATTGCTTTTTCTGTAGCGGCAGGAATCTTAAGGTAGTTAAGGACATCATTTAGGGCTGTAAGTAAGAAAGTTATAATAAATAACTTTTTAATTAGTGGAGTTAGGTGTTTGTGTCAAAGGGAGAATTGAAGTTCTTGATGCGAGGAACCCATCCGAGCTTTGAGATTTCGAAAAAGCGTCCTCTAGTAATTGTTGTGGCGCAATGAAATTCAACGAAATGCAACGGCTTTCAACAACCAAAGCCATCGAATTCGGTTGAATTTCATTACTTCATAATTATTACTAGAGGCCGCTTCCTGAAATTCTCAATGTTGGGGTGGGTTTCTGGTACGAAGAACTTCAATTCCCCAATTTGACAGTCACCTAACTCCACTAATTAAAACGTTATTTAATTTAACTTCCATAATTACTGTCTCAAGTCATGTCTCTAACCATGTTAAGATGCCTAACGCTACAGAAAAAGTCATTCACTCATTTTGGACGTCTCAGAAGAATATGGCAATTGCGTTCTTCCATGTTTCTGTTTAGGTTTCGCCATTGAATTTGATTGAATTTCATTACTTCGTAATTATTACTAGATGCCACTTTTTCGAAATCTCAAAGTTGGCTTGGGTTTCTGGAATGAAGAACTTCAATTCTCCTATTTGACAGAATCACCTAACTCCACTAATTGAAAAGTTAATTAATTAATTTTTTTAATTACTGTCCCAAATAATTTCTTTAACCATCTTAAAATCCCTGCCACTACAGAAAAACCAGTTCTGAAGGCGGCAATCAAATGTGGCATTTTCCTGATTTTTGAGAAGGTTGGACACATTTCTTGAAACACGCTGTATGTGTCGCCGCACGAGTTGTATCCACTAGCAGTTTATGCACGAGAGTACGTGGCTATTACTGCATAATACAGTGAGAGCACAAGGAAATAATATAGCAGCTTCGAAAAGTACCACTGCATTGCGTGTTGTTTAACAGGGCACAATTCATATTCGTCAAGATGCGCAGCTACTAAGCATTGCCTTCTGTTTGTGCCTTAGGACTAGAACTAATTGTCTTTCATCTGTCACTGCGAGTTTCAGCTTAAATGTTAATTGTATTCACCACTAAATTTATTGTGTATACACGCGCCCACAATACAAGTGAAATGATCGAGAAAAAACCAAACTTTGCGGTAAAAACATGGCGGTAAAAGAGATCCAATGACCGCCTCAGGTCGACAAGTCCCGCGTTTACTGTAACGATTAGTAACCAAGAAAGCTTATAAGAAATGCTCATTGCCTTCGTCTTCTATCCTCACAGTCGTAACTCCATCAAATCCTTAGGAATAGTTTGTACAATGAGAGATGGTTCGTATGCACCATGATTTGAGATACGAGTGCCTAGATTAGAACTTTTATACGGCCTGCACAATAAGTGCTTGCGACTGCTACGCCTTATCGTATAGCATGCGTACGAGAAACGAAACCTTTGTAGAAGTTACAAGATCCCAGTGAGAAAATTTCCAGACAAATATTACAAAATAGATAACAGTGCTTGTTAGGAGACAAGTTTCTCCTTGCTGTCAGGCATCGTCATCACGACAATTTCTTGGATGGCGGTACAGAGCGCCGTTCCTTGCGGTACTGGCCAGCTGTTGTCTAAATATATTAAATGTCTTTCTACCCTGCAGGAGCTATTTTGTAGCCTTTTTTTGTTTTTCGTGTCCCAGAAACACACACGTTTGGTTGGGAGCCCATTCTAGGTAAGTGCAATAATTACCCCTGCACGGGCAAACACACGACATGACAGAGGCGGTAACCACTTAGCCGTCTAACAATACTTCCAGCCTCACTCCTCTGATCACTGCCATGATTGTGGGCCTTCAATATGGCTCAATGACACCACAATGTGTGCTTCTTTATAGCTGCGGTAAATGGCGCTCGTAAATAAGCACGTAACATCCTCTTAGTTGGTTCTCTCAACCTAAGAAGGCAGCTAGCTATCTCGAAACATGATGTGTTGGTCTGTATTTGTTCAAGGGACAATAGCAACTGTCATGACTCCAAATGCGCCTAGAGGAGGACGACGATGTATAAGGCTTCTGAGGAGAGGGTTATGTTTGAGGAGAATTTGGCCAGCTAAGTTAAACGAGGCCATACGATTTCACAAGAACCTTAGTGCGTATAACTATCTTTGAAAATAACGGGGCGAAATGTTTTTCCTAATTTGTTATTGTAGCACGTTTTCATACAGGATTTCCATACTGATTTTTACACAGTGCGAAAAAGTATTATCTGAATGCTGCATCTGTCTTCATATTATAGGTAAACACATTACAAAAACTTGTTTATTCACTCCCCTTTTAGACGCAAGTGACTGGTAGTCAAAATTGAAACAGAAAATTAAACGCTGCAAAGGAAGCATGTTTAATGGAAGTTCTTGCGATCGAAACTTCTTGCAGAAATTTCTCAAATAAACGTTTACAGTTACCTGTAGGTTTACTGACACTTCTAAGGTTCTCAAATCGGTGTTTATTGAGCCTTGTAGTTTTGTGTAAAGTATTTTGTTTACCTTAATAATGTAAAACTTACTATGTAAAACGCTAGTTTGCATTTCAGCAAACAGTTATTCAGAGTATATGACTTCTTGAGGAGCAGCTCCTCTTTTACATGCATCCAGCCATTCCCGCGTTATGAATCCATATGTAGCCTCATTAGTGTGCTTTTAACAGTCTCATTTGCGTTCGCGAATGCTAACTTCAAGTGGTAATCATTGCATATGCCATACTCACGAGTACTAGACTAATAGCTGTACCTCTAGTGTGCAAAAGTAATTGTCAAAAGCATATTGGCCCGGTATTAACAAGACTAATAGCAGGTCAATTCACGAATTTCTCTGATTCAAGCCATTATTTCAAAATCAATGGCCTGTACGTATCTAATAACTTTCATTTTCATTGTATTTCACGTTTATCATTGGGTTAAGCAAAATGGTTGTAAAACATGCGCCTGCAGATGTATAAGAGCGTTTAAAAACTCATTACTTTACTTTTATCTTTCAGCCTTATCGAGAAAGCGTGAAAGTGCGCACGACCTCTGGCGGCTCTAACGAATGACCAACTTTGACATTTCATTACATATCGCACGTTTTTTTTGAACAAGAGACTGCCACCGATTCTGCAATCTGCCCCACATGATCTTCGTTTACATGACAAATAAAGAAAGGTGAGTGATTGAACGAGTGATTGAGTGAAAGAGAAGACACAGTAAAAGAAAGGTCGTTCAGTTTTTACGCTCTGGAGGCAACGATAAAAAATATGCATCCTAAACGATTGATTACAATATATTCTTTCATTTTGCAGAAGAATGCCGCCGTATCATGAAACTAAAAGTGGCTCAATAATAAAACTATTTTTCCTTCAATTCGGTTTGTTTCGCCACTATACTCGCCACGGTGTTCTTGTGGTTATGGTGCTCGACTACTGACCAGAAGTTTGAGAGATCGAATCCCGGCCGCGGCAGCCGTATTTTGGTGGAGGCTCGTGTATTAGATCTACGTGCACGTTAAAGAGCACGAGATGGTCAACATTTCAGGAGCCCTCCACTTCGGCGTCCCTCATCTTCTTATCGTGTTTGTTTTTTGGGACGTAAAACCCCAAGAAATATTATTAGTTCGCCACTGCATGACCTACTAAAAGCTGCACGCTGCACTAAGCGAGAGGCAAGAATTTAAATGCTGCGCGCAAAAATGTGACCTCAGCGCCGCTATCGGACCCTGAACCGCACACATCGTTGGCCTAGTTTGGACTCCGAGTTTGCTGATCACCACACTCTGAAAGCATGTTCCGCTTCTCTTGAACATTTTTACGCTCTGTCGGATACCGGAACCGCATCTAGTGGCGGCTGAGAGCCGCTTGCTATACGTAAACCGCTTCTCTGTTTCACATTGAAACTAAGCTGTTATCGCTCGCCATCAGATGTGCCGGCAGCCGAACAGAAGGCGGGCCTTGTTTACGAATAGTCAAGGGATCACGGACGAAGTGCTGGTTGCTCTGATAGGGGCTGGACTATTAACCGAGCGCACTGCTATACTCAACCCCCTTCTTCCTCGCTATCGTTCATGTACAGGCGTATTCGCAAGAGCTGCTGCTCTGGTTCGCTGCTCGTTATAGTTGCCTAATGTTATTAAATGAAATCAATGCTGAGATCTTATTATATCGCCCCAGATTGCCTGTGAACGTGCGGGATTTCCTCACTGCCTAATTTCCCGGAGTAGAATCGCAAGACCAGGACAAACATTTGTATTCATCCGCGAAGCTTCCTTTTTATGAAAGGTTATTATAAAGTTTTGTAGCTGCCTCTTGCAAATAGAGGAAGAAACTTTCTGATTCATCCGATTTCGTCCAGCTCAAGGATTTCCGTAGAATTATTATTCGAGAAGAAATAACTATCCGACACGCTGACGAGATGAAATTTTGTGGCATTTAACATGAAGCCATCTGGCAAAAGAAAGAGCTAACCTGAGATTGGTGGGATGAGCCTTCTTCCTACACTGAACACAATAGATAGGCTGATGTGGATGTAATGATGACGGCGACATAGTGACGAGGATGGAACTATAATAATTGCATTAGGTTTTTAGTATTTCGACAATGTAATTTGTACCGCGCCACGATATAACGAGCTCAGCCTATCCGAACTAATCCTGCGAACGAGTTCGGTGTCACTGCCCAAAGGGGGTTCGGCTATACTGTGTCTGTACTTTCTTTTTAAATACAGCTCGACCGGTGACACGACTGAGCGGCAGGTTTCTGTACAGTCTATCAGCTTGCGAAAACTACGGCATCATCTTGTAGAATATCTTAGGGATGGAAATCAACTTCAACCTCAGAAAAATATGCATAATTTCAGCTGCTCGTACGACGGCTTGTTCCTCGCCTCTTTCAGAACGAATTTCCTCAAGCGATAAATGTCAAAGCATCAACAATAGGCTTTACGCGTTCAAAATAAGTCTAGCTTATCAAAACAGAAGCATCAGCAAGAAAAAAATATTTGGACAGAAAAATACTCGCACCTTGTTCGAAGAATGAGAAGTGTGGCAGTGCGTAATTTCTTGCTTTCGTTAAGAGAACGTAGGGGACACTTTTCAACGATACAAACGAAACATTCACATTGTTGCTGACAGTTTCATACAGTAAGGAACACTTTCGTTTAAATTTAATTTTTAAAGCCTGACAAGGATGTTCATATTAGAGCTGCGGTAAAGCAAATTTTCGCTTTTTCGTTTTGGAATACTTCATTCAGAGGCGTCTGGGTATAAGCCTATATGTAATAAATATTTGAGTTTTGTTCTCGAGCGCCTGTATGATTACACTAACAAAAGAATGTATAGGTTCAGAGAGCACTCGATAGCCTCGATAGCGAAAGGGCGAATACCGTTTTGCTGTACATCAAATAACGCATATACACTGGCACCTGCGGGCACCTTTGGTCTGGCGCACTGCTTCGGCAAGAAATGGTGTAACGTATTTTTCGCAATACTAAACTCCGATGTACTGCAGCCTCTTTCTTACTACTGCACAACGTTCTGCGGCGTGATTAGACCATGCGAACGTTAAGCGTGTTTTGAAAACTCAGAGTAGACATTTTCTCAGAGTAGGTATGGAACGCGTTGTTAAGAAAGCTCAGCAGCAAGTAGTGTAAACGCTTGTACAACTTCTAAAAGGAATGGTCAATTTTTGTGGTGCATGAAAAACGTTTTTAAATGTCTTGAAAATATTGTACACATATTTGAAAGTGAAACCTCCACTACGCTTACCACCTGAGAAAATGTTAATGATGCGTTTTGTCCGCTACGTTGCGTATTGCGTGTCTCACGACTTACCCCACGTATAGTATGCGCACAGCTCTGGTATGCATGTAATACACAATGGTGGGAAAGAGAGAAAAGGTACAGAAGAGAAAAGTATGGTGGCCATCTTGCTGTGAAACGTCTAATTTACCTCACTTTCTCGTGATAAGGTAATGCGAGCAGAAAAAGGAATGGAAAGACAGAGCGATCACCGCATACGAGTAGCGTGCGCAGCACGAAAGAGCGGTAGTTGTTCACTTGAGGCGATGGTCCGCAGAAGCTACGACAGTGCTCTAATAGCATCATGAGACATCTGTAGACGTAGTCGGAGCCCAAAATGTTTCCTTTCCTTGGGTGTCCTAAAGACCAATCGGCTAAGTGCCAGATATTTAACACAACGAGAATCGGCCTACGACGCAAAGACTGAACGTCTTTTTCCTGTCGACAGCAGTGGTGTGGCGGTGAAACTGTCCCATAGAGCTAATAGATTGAGCGCGTACACCGGCGAACGCTCGGATCCCACTTTCCAAGTATTATTTGTCGTTGAACTAAGGAGGCGGCTCAAATTTCAAACAAAAAAAAATATTGCCACCCGCGCCTTTTTTTTTACTTTTATTTCAACGGGCTTGACCCATAAGAAGTGTTAGCACCGCTTAGCGTAGGCAGCGCCGCAATGTTTCGGAAACTTCGCAATTTCTTTAGACAGCTCTGTTAGTATTACGCGCAGGAAGTGAGTAGTGGAGCTTTTTGTGGACGTAATGCGAGTAACATGGATAATGTTTCCAGGTTCTATTAGGCATGTATAGAAGGCGACCACTTTCACGTATACGATGAGATTTCGCGTACAATACGCAAAAATGCATTGACTGTCATAAGGTGAGAGGTCAACAGAACTAATTAAAATCACAATTTATAAACTTGAAAGATGCAGTAAACATGAGTGAGTCCAGGAAGGAGACTTTCAGTACAATTTCTACAAAAATGACCATGGCACAACTAATCTGCAAAAATATATAAATACCGCCCGCATGTAAGATTATCGCTACTTTAGCGTCTAAATCAGAAAACTCTGCAGAAAGATTACACAGTTAAGCAAGCACACACTGCTGCAATGCTTGCAAAGCTTTTGCACAAGTTTTTATCACAATTGAGTGGCAAGTTTGACGGAGCTCTATACGAAACAAATTTTGTACAAGATGCACTGCACAGAAGTGTGGCGTCAATTTATTTCAAATACAAGCTTGTACATTAGTTTTACAAACTTTGCATTGAGCAGAGCTTCGTACCCAACACGTTATAAATTACCTATCGGAAAACAATGATGCGACTGTTAAAGGCATACGTCACCTACATATAGTTTAACATCATATCACGGGTACCTATCATGTCGGGCGTGCTTTTTTGACACCTCTCGTGTTCGTGAATTTTCCTCTCAACAAACAAAAGTTATACACACTAACAACTTGCGGGGCTACAACGCAGCATTAGTTAAGTGTGATACGATAACTCATTTGCATATATCACACGCTTCTTTCTTCCCATTACGCTGGAAGCGGCGTTACACGCTTGGCGGCTCTACCAGCCGACCTTCTCCGTTTGATTGAGGGAGCGGCCTACCATCTCTGTGCAGCGTGGAGTATATGCAGGGCCATAACTGATTCCGAACAGTTCCAAGCTGCACCGAACTCTCCCGAACGTATGCTCCGCACTGCGAGTTCCCAAGATGTTACGTTCAAGCACCAATACGAGAGCATTCCCGTGGGCTTCCGACTAGCCTCATCATCCGCTCGAAGAAAGCCAATCTCACGCGTCCCTGGAAACCATGATGAGCGTGCGCAGGCCGTAATTCCCGACACTTTCGCTACCGAGATAGCTCCCGAATGAAGGCCGTATACGAGAAGGACACTGAACAGTATTAAGGGTAGAGGGCACAGCGGCAGAATATTGGGCAGCAGTGCCAGGCATTTGTGTTGCTGACGGGATGACGCAGGCACGAGTGAGCTTAATCTGCTCTACTCGAATGACGCCAAGGGGCGTGTGTCGACATCGCTGTCGCAAAGCTTAGCGACAAGGAACACTGTGCTTCGCATGAGAAGACGAACGTTTATTTTGAATTCATAGACAGAGTAGGGAATAAGTGGGATACGTTGGGCGCTCGAGAGACACGGTGACATTGATACCTTAGAAACGATATCACAGTGCGCTATCACTGGCTTCTTTTTTTTCCTCCTATTTCTTGCGCGGGTGGCGTTATGTTCGTTTAAGCGCTCCTTCACAAAATCATCGCGAAAGTGGTGAATTTGTATCTTCGTTTTTCATTCGGATATAGTCTATAAAAGTACGCGCTTTTATTTAACTGACATGAAGTGACACTTGCAGATTTACTACATGGCTGTAAGGCACTATGTGCATTTAGCTGTACACGTTCTTGGTCCTCAGTCTGATTATGATCATAAATCATGACAGTGCCCTCAGTGGCACAGTCAAAGCAGTCAACGTGGCAATTTCAAAGCAACCACTGGTTACACAATTTACACAATGTGACGACTCGTGCAATGCTACCCGTCTGCCACGCCACGTTTGCAAAGCTGTACACAGGATTTTTTGCCCGATAGAACGCCTTTACCTGGTCGTCTTCCGAAGGAGCTTCCGTACTGGCGCAGCTTAATGGTAGAATACTCGTAATGATATGTGGGGTTTTACGGCCCAAAACCACTATTATTATGAAAGACGCCGTAGTGGAGGGATCCGAAAATTTCTACGATCTGGTGTTCTATAACATGCACTGACACCGCAGAGTACATGAGCCTCTAGCACTTGGCCTCCATCGAATTGCGACCGCTGCGGCAGGGATCGAATCCGCGACCTTCGGGCCAGCAGCCGAGGCTTGTAACCGCTACGCCATCGCGGCGGACTCAGTGGTAGAATAGTTCTCTCGCGAAGGGTACCAGGGTACAATTTCAGCGCAGTAAGGGCCTTGAAGCTGTCCACCCATTACCAAGAGCTCAGCCATGGTTCATCATCATTTCATTTATGAGGAGCATCGCGAACGTCGCTCACATTTACGTGGTATAAATCTACGCGTCATTCCATACGAAATGTGTTAATGGTGGATGTTTTAAAGCTGCCCAACCGATACAAAGGTTTGTGTCACAACTTATCAGCAGCAGCTAAGCAATAATTTTCTTTATCACCTGGTAAAGACGGGCGCTTCAAAGCTACCCACACACTCCAGTCTGTGTTGCAATTGATCACTATAGCAGCGGCCTGTCCCTGACATTCTTTATGGTCTGACTAGCCCAGGTGCTTTCATAACCTCGGTAGCAGTGTAGGAGCCGCCGTGACCCTGTTCTACGAAAATATTTCCACGGTCTTTCGCGGATATTGTATTAAGAACGAAGCATGCTTAGTGCCAAACTGAATATGCTTTGCAATGTACTTTCCGGATCACAAAGGAAGTCTGAGAGTACGAAAGCAATTATATTTGTGTGCTCATTAAACAACTATTTTCCAAGCTCTGTGCTTTCAGGAAGCGCCCTTGAATAGTTTACGGCGTGCTCTTAGAAGGCAGCTCCTCCAGCTTGCACTGTGACAGCACTGGGTTCTACGCGCAGGCCTGTAGCCATTTCTTGAAATTTTGTTACAAATCACACCTACCGTTATATCAATGACCATAAGCTTTCCGTATATGCAGAGAGTTGGAGGTATCCCGAATGTGCAATCCTTTCCGTCTAATTTACATAAAGCTCATTCGCAATTAAAGCTCAAATTACGCACAAATGTCACGTTCCCTGTACAATAGTGAAGTTCCACAGGAATATGAACAAAAGTTTTGCCAAAGAAAACAGTCTCCGAACGAGTAGGGAGGAGAGACAGGCGAAGGCGCTCGCTAAACGTATTTAACGCGCCACTGCATTTCTGTTCAATAAGGCCCCTGCCGTTCAGTTTATATATTCCTCACAGACGAAGAAAATTATTATCAACCCCTAAACATCGTGGCATAGAGACGGCAAGAAACACTACGCCAGCCCATAATGAGAAACGAGCACCAACTGAAGGCTTAGTAATAAGCAGCACGAAAGAACGTATAAGACTGCAAGTGAGCAACGTACCAAAGAGAAGTTATGTAAGTCGCAGCACAACGTTATTCTATGAATTTGAAATTGAAACGGCACCGCAAGGTAATTATATATATATATATATATATATATATATATATATATATATATATATATATATATATATATATATATATATATATATATATATATATATATATATATATATATATATATATATATATATATATATATATATATCTGTGTGTGTGTGTGTGTGTGTGTGTGTGTGTGTGTGTGTGTGTGTGTGTTCATTCGTTCGTTCGTTCGTTCAATGAAAATGCGACCTGCCACATTGTCGTCCCTTGCGAAATATCTGGCTGCTTCGTCGTTGAAATATCGGAGTCGGTACAGAATGGGCTCTATGGGGCACTGCTATTGGGAGGATCTCATTTCATTGACTGAAGACCACACAAGGAAAGCTTCCAACTCATTCCTTACTTCAGCGAAAGGCGGAAACCAGGTATTAAATGAAACAAAAATTACGTTAAGTCGGAATGTTAAATGTCTTTCCTAGGTGGGCACTGATTACTTTTCTTCTGCACTCTCACTTTTCCTCCCTGCGTGGGTTCCATCGAAGCAATTTACTTCGGCTCTCATCGTGTTCGTGCCATGCATAGAGACAGGGAATTACTGAGCTACTAGAGCAGCGGGACGTGCATTTACTCCTCGAGCCGTCGAAAGATATGTGCGGCAAAGATACCCTGTATAAGAATGAAACCAATAAAGCGCGAGAATAATTTCAAGTGTTTGGAAGGCAGTAATTTCGTGGCCGCGCAAGGTGGTCATCTTGGAAGGAATGCCGGTTAGTGCATCGTCCACGAACCCGCTTCGGTCCCCTGCAAAGCGTGCCCCCTTGCAATTAGAACGATGTATCGCGAGCACTGGAATCGAACAATACAAATCACTGCGTACCCAGACAAATGCCTTTAAGACTGACGTCTGGAGATCAACAGAACATGTACAACGAAGGATTCTTTACGTCCTGGTCTTTCTATGGACGCCACAGCACGGGGCTTTTACAAAAATGTTATATGTACATAATGAGGAACATTGAATGTCTGACGCACTTCCCCCTAGACTCATGTGACCTGTATATATATATATATATATATATATATATATATATATATATATATATATATATATATATATATATATACTTTTTAGAGGCCTTTCAATTCCAAAGTTCGCAAACAATCATGTTCTAAGACTTCCAGAATCTTCCTTTCGTACTCTGCACATAAGCCCTACCGAAGACCGTTGTCCACCGGTCGGAATCCTTGGCTAAAACATGGCTTCTCCCTCCGTCATAGGAATCGGTAGAACAGGAAAGTGATACGTGACTTCAGAGAAGTAGTTGATTATTTATTGTGCATTGATATATCAGAACTTGTGCAATATATATTGGTGTTTGGTAGCTGTAGCGCCGTTTTATATATAGCACCCAAAGTTAGCGCCTGTGGAGCATCTCCGTCTTGACGACTAACGCTGACTATCATGAATTAACCTTCGTGGTAGCTGAAGTTGTTAACACATTCTTTGACACAGGATATAGTGAATCCCGCGCAAAGATGACATCAACAAGCACATAATCAACACTGACGCTCGATATACACTCCTTCAAAGTGTCATCAAGTGAGGAGAGAATCGGCGGGAAGCTGATGCGAAGCTGCGCGCCATCTCTCTCCATAGAGAGATGTTGTGGCGCCGCGTTAGAAAGTCACGCGCTGACACGCTGCAACGCGTACGTGTGTTGAGGCCTTAACTGCGTCTAGGGCGCCTCCTCGATGCTAGCGCGGCCAGCGTTCCTTGCTGGCATCGAGACGCCCTAACTACGTCGTTACCGAATCGCTCCCTTTGGCGCTCGTTAGTGTCATGACGCAGCACTCCACTACACTGCTCCCAGACGGCGCCACCAACCCGCCATGCCAAACGAGAGCAACGTGCTCGAGAGAATGTGTGAGAGATAAAACGGGCTTTGTGGAGCACCATACGTGTGCGTCGGCAGCGAAGTGGGTAAAATGCCGGGCACCTATCTTCGCGAACCGAGAGGGTGTGAGTTCGATTCCCAACGACAGAAAAAAGTATTGGGTTTCGGAGAGTAAATGCACAAAATAATCCCTGGGGATTGACGGATCATTTGATCTGGGAATAAAAAGTTCGTCCGAATGGAGTATTTCAGTGGACCGGCCGTTCGTCCGGCGAGGTGCAACTGTGGGGACTAACGGTTGACCAGTAAGGTGTAAATGTGAGGACTAAATGTTAGACCGTTGAAGTGATCTGTGGGGACTAAAAGTTAGCTGCACGGGGACTGACGGATAGACCCGGTGCCGGTAGTGCTTAAAGGGATTAATGGTTGTGATAGTACCATTAGCCCCAAAAGGGACGAACCACACACCATTTTAACACCCTTTTGCCTTAGAGTGCGCCATGTGAATTCCCCGCATCACACCCAGTTTTCGCAGTATTAAAGTTTAAGGTGCTGTCGAGGTCATACGCTAATGAATGCTCTACTCAGCACGAGAACGGACGGAGATTGGTGTAGAATGTCGGCGGCTTTAGGCGCGCCGCTGTTGGCAATTTTTATTTTTAACCTAGAGTTCTTTGTTGCCATGTACGGTTCTTCCTGTGTTTTGCACCGTTGCACGAGAGTAAACTTTAAGTATTACAAAAGAACAAAACTCTCCGGATTATTTTAAATGCGAAGCATTTCTTAGCGAACCTCAGGCACTTTGGCAGTTTCTATCTACGTATCTATCTATCTATCTATCTATCTATCTATCTATCTATCTATCTATCTATCTAGCCGCCTACGTCTGGGCGCTCTACTGGTCGTCTCCATAACTTGTAGTATACCAAAATTGGCATAGCAGGGGATCAGTGTATGACGACCACGATTCACTGGTCGTGACACGAATAACGTAAAATACATGTCGCGTACGTCATGAAACCCTTTCTCTCTGTCACGTGTGGCACATACCCATAAACGAGAGTTAATATTATGCGGGTATGTGCCACAGCTGATACAGAGTCTCACCAATACAGTAACGGCGAACACACAGATTGACACGCAAGGAAAGTGATAATAATAATAACTGTTGGGGTTTTGCGTCCGAAATCGGCGATATGATATGAGAGACGCCGTAGCGAAGGGCTCGGCAAATTTTCACCATCGGGTATTCTTTAACGTGTACCGAGATCGCACAGAACACGGGTAATCAGCATTTTGCCTCCATCGAATTGCGACCGCCGCGGCCGGGTCGAACCCGCGACCTTCGGGTCAGCAGCCGACCACCTTAACCGCTACACCACCGCAGCGCACGCAAGAAAAGTGAGGAAATTGAAGACAGAACACCCCTAGAAGACGCTCAACTACCATCCACTCGTCCACGTGGTCCGCAACGTGCACCACGTGGATTACGCAAAAACCGGCGTCAATGCTTCATACAATAAATATGCGGAGAGTACCAGGCCTCTCATCATTACTGGTGACTTCATTGATTTATCAAGGCCCAACAACGCTTGGTCTTTATACTGCGTGAAACACGGGTTGGATGTGGAGAGGGCATCAGAAGACCTCGCTGCCACGTACAGGATAGGAGGAATCATAGATCATTTCATCGTAAGAGGAATCAAGTATTTCCACCAGCTGCACTATACCTCGCACTTCACTACACTTAGACTCCTCATAACCGCTATCACGAACGAATCCGATTAACAAGTCCCGTCCAGCTGCTGGTACGGTGATAATGACCTTGTTCAAGAACTGTCAAGAACCCCTTCTATACACATACACACGGGTTCGTTAAACGTGCGTGCATTCTCCGTCGTAAAGGAAAAATATAAGCATAACAACTGTAACTGGGACTGTAACGTACGAGCAGTGCGCCTGCGCGTGCCACTCGACCATGTATTTATCTAGGGAAGCTTTCCTGAATGAAGCTTAGTTGCGCGTAACGCCTGTCCTGTGCATCTGTGTTGCTTCTTCGTTCTGTTCGGATTCACGCTAACCAGTTCTGAAGAATATAAGCACTAAATATCAGCTTTCCGCTTCTGGTGTTGGTAACACCCATGTTGCTGTTGGCATCGTTACGCAACTGCAAACAACTGGTTATATAACACATATACAACTCTTCAACATATGAGTATGCGTATACCACTTCCATATTTCTCTAGCATCATTCCGTAACGTTTCGCTCAGTGTGAAAAATTACGCCACAGTCACCATCTCGCGCACGCTTCGCATAACACCGATTCCCACGGTACGTGGGATCTGCCGTTTTTTTCTTTCTCTTCGCCGGCGATGACATTCAACTTGACACAAAAACTTATTGTTGGGTCGCGTGTGTTCTTGACAGTTTATCGACAAACGTGCCTTTCAGCTAGACGTTATAAAGAAAGGGCTGAAACGGCTGCTGCTTAGCTAAGCGTGCGGTGTTTTGCAAAGGAATAAAGCTCTGCGCGCGTCAACAGGCAAGAGCTTTCCAGCAGGGAAAATTCTTCAAGTGATACGATCAGAGCGCAGAATGCCGCAGATTATTGGTGCCCGACTTCTCCTGGCTTTTAAACTACATGGCGTCAAGAGAAAATGAAAACGGAAAGATCGAAGTGAAACCTTAGCGCTCTTAGAGCACCAAGAATACCTGGCGTATCACATTCCTTAAAACGAGTTTCGCTATCCAGTTTACTGGTATCTCTTGAATTTTTTTATTATAGCCATGCTACACGAAAATTCCTGAATAGAAAAACGCTTTCGAGGAAACACTCGCGGCAAGCGAGTTTTAGCAAGGTCAAAGTGAATATTGCATTTGTTAAGTGCAGAGAAAAACGGCTCAAGTTGACTATAAAATCATGCGCCACGAAAAAGACGAGGACAGAGGCAGCGAACGCACACAAACAGCACGATCGAGCGGTGAAATGCCAAATGAACATTTTATTGGAAGAACGCCCGCTTAACCAATTCAATAATTTACAAAAATAACCAACACTTCAAGACCATTCGTTTTATTTTTAAGTGCAGCGGTACGAATAGTCATAGTTAGCTCTAACTATACGTATATAGTTATTGATAGTTGTAGGTAGCTTGAAGTTATCACAAGATGAACCAACCCATCCAAATAAATTTTGGCAAACTTGTTTCGAGATAATGCTCAATTCATCCCTGCGGTTAAATGACTCGTGCTCAAAACTTAGCATAACATGAACCCTTTGCCGTCCTGCTTATGGTGCTACGCTTTCAACGCAAAAATGCTGCTCGTTCGATCCCGCGCGTGGCTGTCACATTCAAACGTGAATGAAACGTGGAGATGCTCCGGAAGGCAGGTTCATCTGCAGGCTAAGAAACCCCAGATGGCCAAAAGGGACCCTTAGTCATCCACTGTGGACGAAGTGCCCCGTAATTTAAACATTTTTTTAAACGGGTCATTCAACACATATTCGTCTATTCTGCAGCGCTGGAGTGCGTGTAGTGCTGAATACTGAGATGAGCGCAAAAAGAATTATCGAAATCGGTGCACGGTAACGGAAGTTATTAGCCTTCAAAATTCAAAACCTAAGCAGACGACGACAAGAAACGTTCCCTATCGCATTTCACTCTCCCACTGACGTCAGAGGCCGGATCCAATCACCACGCGCCTCTTACGGAGACATACCGGACGACTCGCCTCGCGGTGGTCGTTTTACAGCGCTTCTAGGATCGTTTTGCAGTCGTTTTCAAATTTCAATTTTTCAAATTTAAAAAGAAAAACGCTTTTGTATCTGAGGAAGTAAAAGAGTGTTCTTATACTTTTTTGTTCACAAGAGTGTGGCCCATCTGTGACCATATGAATATTACGTGCGATTTGTCTCCTCAAACCAATCATAATGCACGGCCAATGTCGTCACTCTCGCGTGATGAAGCGCCAGTTCCGATGACAAAAATAGCCGTTGTGTGTCGTTCTAGTCCAAAAACAATGTGGTTTATCCGTTGAAATGAAACTATAACCCCTTTGTTTTTGGCGTTGCCACTCGTGCAACAAAAACGGTGCATTTAACAGTTCGAGAACAATCGATGAAAACTACACGCTTAATTTGTGTCGCAGAACCCCTTTAAAGACGGAAATGTTCGTTAAGCATACCAATTTAGGGCTAACGTTTGTTACAGCAATGTAACAAAAACAGTCCTAACACCGAGAGAGAGAGAGAGAAATAACTTTATTTATCCCATCTTAAGGGAAAGGGGCTGCGAGATGAAGGCGAGGGATCCTACTCGCGGTAGGCCTCCTCTACCACCTCAGCCCACCTCAGGATAGCCTCCTGAAGTGCGGGGTTTAGCTGCGCATGGCAGCCTCCCACAGCTCCTGACTACTTAATTGTTTACGAAGGCTCTGGGGAGGGGAGTGACGTTTGCATTGCCACATAATGTGGTTAAGGTCCGCTCGCCTGACAGAACAAAACTTGCAGTGCGAATTAGGGTACATCCCGGGGTAAATTTTGTGGCGTAAGACAGGGGAAAGAAAAGTGCGGGTTTGTAGTCTACGCCATAGAACCTCGCGGCTGCGTGAGGACCGACGTAGTAAAGGCGGGAGGGTTTGGCGACCTAGGCGGTAATGCCCGCAAACGTCGTGGTACGTAACCAATCTGTCCTTAGAGGTAAATGCAGGAGGAAGATTATTGGTTTCTGAAGCGTCCCCTAGCCTAGCCTGCGCTCGGATCGTGAAAGCTCGAGCGCTTGCATGAGCCGCCTCATTACCAATTAGGCCTGCGTGAGCTGGTGTCCAGATTAATGTAACAAGTTGGGATGGCGGATTACGAGAGAGAATGGCTAGGGCTGTCCTACAAACCCTACCCGCTCCGAAGTTGTATATGGCAGTTTTTGAGTCACTTACAATGAGAGACGAATTAGCAATTGTTGTGGCGAGTGCCACCGCGGCCTCCTCCGCTTCCTCCGAAGACGAGGCTCGGATGGATGCTGCCGTTACAACACTGCCAGTGGAGTTAACAACTGATAAAGCGAATTTCTGTCCACACGGATACTCTGCGGCGTCGACATAGACCACATCTTTGGAGTTAAAGAACTTTTTCTGTAGAGATTTAGCTCGTTGTTGCCTTCTACGCTCGTGATGAACAGGATGCATATTTTAGGGAGCGGAGGGATATCAAAATTCTCATGAATCTGATGGGGAATATTAAATTTCTCTTTGGTCATCGGTGCTGGGATAATATTTAGGGAGTTCAAAATATGTCTACCAGTGTGGGTGTTCGATAAGCGTTGGTACTGAGCTGTCAGGTGGGCTTCTGCGAGCTCACTAAAGGTATTCAAGGTGCCTGTAGCCAAAAGTTTCTCAGTAGAGGCTGTACTTGGCACTCCAAGGGCAAACTTGTATAGCTTGCGTATTAGTGAATTAACTTTATCTTCCTCAGGCCTTGTGAGGTGAAGATAAGGGAGGGAGAATGTGATTTTACTGATGGCAAATGCTTGTACAAGTCTTATTAAATCTGCTTCGCGAAGACCACCGTGCTTATTCGAGACCCTTCCTATAAGCCGTGTTGTGTGGTCAACGCTCGCAGCAACCGTTTGAAGTGTGTAAGTGTTCAGTTTGTTAGATTGAATGTGCATGCCTAGTACACGTATTTTGTCTACAATGGGAACTTGCTTCCCATTCAGGTTTATCTGAATGCTGGGTCTGTCGCGCTTATTAGCTGAGATAAGTAACAGCTCAGATTTAGCTGGCGAGCACTCGAGGTTCATAAGCCCAGCTGTCGTAGCCACCACATCTGCGGCCTCTTGTAAGGTATCTTGAATGTAGCCATCGGATCCACCCTTCATCCATATGGTAATGTCATCTGCATATAAAGAATATTGAAGATCCGGTATTTGGGCCAGCGACTCAGAAATAGACCTCATGGCTATGTTAAAGAGGAACGGTGAGAGCACAGATCCCTGAGGTGTGCCAAAGCTACCTAAGGTGATTGGGGGCGAATTTTGGTCATTGAGACTAATGATAGCCGTGCGGTTGGTAAGGAATTCACGGATATAGTCATACATTTTCTTGCCACAGTTAATCTTGTCTAATTCGCGTAAGATATAACCATGATCTATATTGTTGAACGCACCGCGAAGGTCGAGCCCCAGGATGGCTTGGGTATCTTTATTACCACTGGGAGTAAGGATGTCATGTTTGAGCCTCAGCATGGCATCTTGGCAAGAGAGCGATTGGCGAAAGCCAATCATCTCTGGTGGGAATAACCGATTGTCTTCTGTGTACTTATTTAAGCGATTAAGAATGACATGTTCGAGAGTTTTGCCCAGACATGACGTTAGGGAAATTGGTCTAAGGTTAGCTATGTCTGAGGGCTTATTAGGTTTAGGAATAAAGATTACCCTGGCGGCTTTCCATGAGTTCGGAAGGGAGCTGTTATTGAAGCAGTGATTATAGTAATCTGTAAGGGCGGAGATCGATTTGTCGTCCAGATTTCGAAGTAATTTATTAGTTACATTATCGATACCCGGGGCAGATGTAGTTTTAAGGGAAAATAGGGCATGTCGAACTTCTGTCTCCGTTATTGGGGCGTCGAGAAGTTCATTGACCTCGCCTTTATAATCTAATTGCTCGTGAGTTGTAGTGAGGGGGAGGTGCAATTGTGCAAGCTCTTGAAAAAGATGGGGAATGTTATCATTGTGTTGGTGCAATAACCGAGTGATGTAATGACTGTGATGAGCGCGCGATGTCGATGGGTCGAGCAAATGTCTCAGCAATTGCCAAGTCTTCTTACTACTGAGATTATCGTGCATGCTCTCGCACATTTGACCCCATTGTTGATTGACTAGTTGGGTCGCATATGCATGTATGTCGTGATCGAGTCTAGCTACACGGATGCGAAGCCTGCGGTTATGACGTTGTCTTTTCCAGCGTTTTAATAGCGATTCCTTCGCTTCCCACATGTGGAATAGTTTGGCATCAACTGTTCGGAACGGGGTATCAAATGGCATAGTTCTTGTGTGTTTGTCAACGTCTGCTTGGAGTTGGCTGATCCACTTTTGTAAATCATCTATAGAACCGGGAGCATTATTCGCGCGAGTTTGCCGAAATTTGTCCCAATCCGTAAGTTTGGGAGGTTGGGTGTTAAAGGGTTTGTGAAAGAAAGTAAAAGAGGTCTGAATGACGTAGTGATCACTACCGAAATTGATTTGAAGGTTTTCCCATTTAGCTAAGTTAACCCGAGAGGTGAGAGTGAGGTCTGGTGATGTGTCTTTGGAGACGCTATTTCCTAAGCGGGTAGGTATGTCAAAGTCATTGTGCAGGGTGAGTTGGTGATCTTGTATATGGGTCCATAAAGCTCGTCCTTTAGGTGTGGATGTTGTGTGACCCCATAGCTGATTTGGAGAATTGAAATCGCCAACAATGAGGAGCGGATTTCTCCGGGCTTCCTGTTTAGCACGAGCAAAAGGACGGTAAACCTGTGTTGTTTCGAGTTCGGACTGCTGTAAATATTAAGGAGGTAAATGGGAGCCGACCTGGTCTTTTTAGGAAGTATTTCTACGAAGTCATGATCAATGTCGATACCATCAAAATAAGTACAAGTAACGGTTAAGTGTTTTTGGGCTAGAATTGCGGTATTGGGACGTTCGCATCTTGTGCATTGGAAATGTATTGTAACCAGGGAATTTAATACGACCATGCGTTTCTTGTAGAGCAATGACTGCAGGTGGTTGTGTGAGATTTGCTATGTATTGTTGCAGACTAGCTTTCTTTTTCGAAAAGCCCCTGCAGTTCCACTGCCACACAACTATTTCGGAGCGCTTAGGGGACGCGGCCATGCAATCGGTCAAGTCTTTCGATAATTTGACTGAATCGATCATCAACGTGGTTAAATCTCTCGTCAAACTGGCTAAATTTGGCGCTTATATGGGTGCTGAGGTCATGAACGATAGAGGTAAGGGACTCAAGCTTAGCTTCTACGGAATCCATGCGTTTTTCAACGGCCTCAAAGCGATTGTTAGAATTGCGAATGTGTGCTGCCATTTTACGACTCAGCTTATCGTGTTCTTCCCAAGCATCTCTACCATCATCGCTAGATTTGCGCTTTGTGGAGTTGCCAATAGTGGGAGGAGGAGAAGTGTCCATGGTTGTGGACTGATCGTCATTCTCGCGGATCGAGGGAGTTGTTATATTGGGTGGTTTATCAGTAGCGGATTGAGGAGCCGGAACGGTTGTGGAGAGATGAGCATTTGTGCAGAGCGAAGGGGTTTGGAGGTCGTGAATCTGTTTACGCAGGGCACGATTTTCTTCCTTAATCTGTTGTAGGAGGGCATAGATGGGGGCATCGGGAAGTTTAGCGTTAAGTGAGCTGTGGGAAGCTACCGAGAGCCAGCCTACCTGAGGAGGGCTTGGTTGTTGCTGGGGGGAGCAGCTGGCAAGGAGGGCCAGTCGTCCTCTTGCTTCTTCTTAGAAGGTGGTCCCTGCTTCTTGGTTGGAAGAGGTGGTTTGGTCTTGGGTGAAGGAGGCGTCTTGTCGACTTTGGGGGGTGGTGTTTTGGGCTTATACCGTAGTGCACACTGAATGGATCCAGTCTCATGGCTTCCACTGCACAGCACGCACTTCGGAATGCACACATGGTCAGGCGGAGGATCCAGAGTTCCACATTTACGGCATGTCTCCTCTTTATGCGTAGGGCACACATCTGGCCGATGTCCAACAGTCCAACAGCGAGTGCAGGCTTCCATCCTTTGTCGGAAAGGCTTGCACCGGAGCATTGCCATTTCATACTTGACCCAAAAAGGAACCTTTGTTCCCAAAAAAGTCACGAGGACTGCGTCAGAAGTTTTCCCCATCCGTCTGGCTTCCAGAAAATGCATTTCTGGGTTGCACTCACGAAGCATAGGAAGAATATCTTTTTCGTAGATAACTTCTCCCAGGCATACCCTGTCGATGTAGATGATGCCTTTGCATGTCTCGGAGTTTGGAACGCTGTAGGAGGCGACTTCGTGCTCTTGGCCGTTGACCATGAGCGACTTTATGGCGAGATATTTCGTCAGGCGGTCATAGCTCTCCGTACTGAGGGTAACTGTGTTGGTGGTGGGGTTGATCGTAACGACGTCCTGACGCAGCTCCATGGTGGCTGGAAGACCGGCAGCCGTAAAGAGTAGCTTAGAAAGTTGGAAGTGAATGAAGCGGGAGGCGTTGAAACCTCCGCGAATGCGAAAAATGGCCTTGTAGGAACCTTCGGGTAGCTTGGGAGGTCTCACTTTGTTTTTCTTGGAGATCATTTGTTGCCATACAGCAGCTTTGGCAGTGGCAGCGATGGCGTCCTTACGAAGTGAGTCTTGATATGCGGCGTCGTAGATGTGCGTTTGTCGCCATTTGAGCATCTCCTCCGGGGAAAGGTCCTCCCCTACCACCTCAACCTGGCTCATGACGCACGAGCCGTGCAACGCCTACGGCGTCGGAGAGCCACCAAGCTCTCGTAGGCGCGGAACCACAGAAGTCAATAAAACGCGTTCTAGTGCACAGATCTTTGCAAAAAATGTCTCAAAACGTAGGAGAAAGCTTCACACATCTCGTGCAAAAATATCACAAGGATATCACAAGAAAGGTGGGAGTTACACCCAAAAACTCACGGAGCCGAAGAGACACGTCCACGCGCGTCGACGCCACCTTGCGTTTTTTTTTTTTCTCCTAACACCGAGTCCTTGTTCATTGCATGAAAAGAAAACGTACTTGTTCAGATAGCGCGCACTGCCGAAAACAGCGCTCTGCAAAGCACTATTTAGCTAGCTATGAGGTCAAAGGAATATCATTGTCGGGTGAGTAATGTCTTGAGATATTTCGTTTGATAAACCATAGGCACACTACCAGCTTCAGGAAAGCGCATATATATTTAGTGTATCCCAACTACAGCGCACGAAGTACTAAAAAGAAACACAAGAAGAAAGTCTCCTACGCAACAAAAAAAGAAAAACTATCAGTGTTGCTAACCAGCAAAAGCCAAACACACCATCCGTAGTAGGACGTGACTGAAGGAAAAAATATAAGGAACACTACCTAGGAGCTCGATTTGCACTAATCACGCATATAAATAATAAACGCACTGACGATTAAGCCAGAAACAGGAAAAGAATTAAGAACTTTATGTTTTTTTACCACGCATACAAATTAATTCAAGGAATACCAGAATGAGACGTACTATAGCTTTGTAAGCTTGTGACTGAGACAGTTTTGTCTTGTAGGTTCATTTCCTTTACAGCGCAAGTGCGCAGTATATTATAGTCAGGTTTAAATTTCCTGCATGCATCACTTTCTATTATATGTTATGTCCATAGTAAAAAAACTTTTGTTTATTAATGTATTCTTGACCTGCCGGAACTAAAATGATGTAGTGATGGTAACGTAAATTTATACAAGCTTTCGTACTCGAAGTCTTTTTAAGATTAATTTTCAGTAATTATATAAAAAACATGGCTGATCCCTCTGTCATAGGAATCGTTATAACACGAATGTGAAACGTATCTTCATTCCTTCGCCCAAGGGCGAAGGAATGAACGCTACAGCAACAAATTGTAATGTCACGCGAAGAATGGCAAGCAGCTCGAAACTTGCAACGCGCTCTTCAAGCAGAAAGGACGCACGGAACGAACACACACAGGATGAGAGCACCGCGCTCCTTTCGAAAAAGTGGCCGCTGCAGTGATCGAAGTGACCTTCGTGCTCTTGACGCGAGACGTACAAACCACCGCGATCACGAGATAAGCGCCCGCACAAGCGACCACGCCCTGTAGACGCGGTCGCTTGTCCCAGCGGCGACGACCTTTCAAGCGCGTTCTTCTACGCTCTTCGAACCCTTCGCGCCATCTCGCTAGTGATAACAAAAACACACTGTAACACACATCTCTGAGTACAGCCACCCGCAAATGGTGTATATAAATAGCTCGCCGTTAGCATTGCGAAGAACGTGCCGTCCGTGGCCGAATTGTGTCGCGCTGCGCGCTGCGGAGCGAGGGGTCGTAAGTTCGATTCCCGGTGACGGAACTTTTTCTTCTGGTTTTTTTCTTTGCCCACTGTTAGTCATTATATTTTACAACGTAATAGCAGCGACGGAAATACGTCAGTGGAGCCGTGGTGGACCCCGGCATAGGCTTCCCAAGCAACGCTTAGCGGCGCTGCTGCTCTTGACCGCCAGCGCCATCTCTGGCCGAAAAAGAGAAACTGGGGTGTAAGCAGCGAGCGTTTTCTCTTCCCGCCACCGCGTTGCCGCTCGCGTCTGTGCACGTGCAGGGCTCTCGCGGCGCCTCACAATGTACCGCCTGCAGTGCGGGTTCAAAAAGATCTCACAGCTGGACAAGCACTTCCGAAAAGCGAACTTGATAAAAGGAGAAAGGCTCGTCAATCACGTTTACGGTAAAGAGCAGACGATCGACGACAACGACCCCCGACTCAAAGCGAAATGCATTTCCCAAGTCGGGATTACACCATGTAGGACGCATACCTCGAGGTAAGTCTCATTCTGTCATGTTAAAGATGAATAATGGTCCACATGCACTCCGAAATGAAGCCCTACACGCTATGGATGTTCTGCGGTGTGGACTACGAATCATATGATTGCTGTTTTGATATGGCATGCTTAACAGTAGCAGCCGTGTACTTTCGTGAACAAACATTTGCGGCGTGCGAAAAAAAGAAATTACACGGCCATGGCCCTGTTTCCTGAGAAGGTTAGAGTCAAGTCCTCCGTGCCGCTGGAGAATCACCCGCCGATTAAGACGCGAGGCAGCTAGCTGAGCTTTAACCACTGTGAAGCAATATGAACTGCTCGCCTCGTTTTTTCGGCTCTCGTGTCATGCTTGCAGTCTCTTTTTATGATATCGACTTGACAGGCGTATAAAACCAGCTGCGCGAACGCGGCTACAAAATCGCACAAAGTCAAAAGGTGACAGAAGGTTACTTCAAGGTTGCAATTGCAAAGCATGTATTAATGCCAGTTGTATTTAGCGGCCTAAATATATATCACACTAATAAAGTGACAAAAACAAAGCAAACCTGCAGAACGATGTCAAAGCTTGCTGAAAATGCACGGACGTCCGTTCCGGCGTGATAAAGCAGCCTTCCCGACGCGTGAATTGCAGGCGCCGAACTTCTGACAATGTGCCGAGTTCAGTTGAATTCAACCAACCGCGCAACGCTAACGGTATAGCTCGAGTGTGAACGTTCAACAACGACGGGTAGGTCTCACGAACACGAGGAATCAAAACACAAAGTTGTTTCACCTACAACCGTAACTGGACTTTCACAATGCGAGAAGACAGCGTGTAATCATTACTGTAGTCGCTGCGTGCATGCGCCGTGTTGCTTACCGATTCAGGTAGTCGAAACGAACGAAAGCGATGAACTCAGACAACCAAAATAGAAGGCGAGACATCGCTGTCAGCTATACATGCTTGCCGCCTTTATTTCTCGTGCGACACGACCGGGAAACAATACAGTTTCACACGTGCCTTGGTGTTGTCTGCACTGTTGTGGCAGCCCACGACACAGGAATACTTCCGACCTCACGTCCACTTCCATGGGGTCGCTTCTGGCATCGCGGAAATGCGCAGCTTCGCACAGCAAGCCTCTCGGTTTAACGAGCCGAGCTGACGCCCTCCCCCCCCCCCCCCCCTTAACCGCACCGACAGAAGAACGCGTGCGCACGTGCGCTACCGCTACCATGAAAGGGGCTGAGTCGGCTGCGCACAAGCTCCAGAGCTTTCCGATAGAGCCGCAGCGCGGCGCTGTCGTCGCGCCGCAAACTTGAGCTTGGGTTCCCTATAAAACACTTTCGTGTTAAAAATGCTCGATGACTGTGGCGCGTAATAGATCCTGGTGGAACTAATCTTTAAGGTGAACTGCTGGAGCGGAAAACTATGAGAGCTTTCTTGTCAGGAAACCTGTTATGCAGCAAAGCCGTGCCAGTTGAGTTCAAAGCGAAATGTAATGTTTGCGTAGTAGTAGAATGCCGCTTAAACAACGTGCCATTTCGCGAATTAGTCCCAAGTATTGTACTTCGTTTTTTTAAGACTAATAATATTTGCTCCGCAGTGGTAAGTGCGCCTCTTCCACAGGAAAGGTGGTGCGAACGATGAGAAGTTAAACAGAATAAAACAACTGTGCGTTTTATTAGACCATAGTATTTCACAGACTTTGTGTTTTACCAGTGTTTTCATGAAACTAAAAAAAAATTGGCATATCCCACGCTTGTGGGAATCGGTATCATGCGAAGGAGTTACGGAGTAGTTCTAGGCTGCATTTGTTGGCTTTGAACCAAGCGCTACGAGGTGCATCGACGAGTTTTTGTAATTATTGTAGTTGTCCACATCATTGGCTTACCTGGCACGTAGACGACACTGGCGTTTAAAGGGCAACTTATGGTCTGAAGTAATGTGAGCACTCACGTTAGAGTACGTACGTCAGTATTATCGAAACGAAGTGAACTTTACGGTGCGATGATGTGTACATCATACCTAACTCTCGTGAGCGTATTCATCCGGGTTCGAGCGACGCTTGAACCTAGCTAGCTGAATCACAGGCATACAAATGTAATGTTTATTACACTGCTGCAAAAACTGAGCCGACACTGGAACCACACACGTTAACCTGACATGACGCCTGTATCATAGAAGTACATATGCAGCGTTGATCACTTTGTTATAAAATTAGATAGCCAGCACCACGACGTTGCACCGACACTACACCAGCATACGGTGTTTTTCCAATCCTGTATAAATGACCTGGCGGGGCGCTGGGTAGAATTGCTGACTGCGACGCACAATACTTGGGTCCATTCCTGCTGGGATCCTAATTTTTAAATGCAAAGCATTTCTTAGCGAATCTAAGGAACTTTGAGCGTATCTATCTATCTATCTATCTATCTATCTATCTATCTATCTATCTATCTATCTATCTATCTATCTATCTATCTATCTATCTATCTATCTATCTATCTATCTATCTATCTATCTATCTATCTATCTATCTATCTATCTATCTATCTATCTATCTATCTATCTATCTAGCCCACTATACATCTCTCACTGTCTCCCCCCTCTCTCTCTCTCTCTCTCTCTCTCTCTCTCTCTTTATATATAAACAGCTTTTTGGGCGCCATTAGTGCATCTGACTTGATGAAACGACAGCGTGAAGACGCAGAAATTCGCCCGATCATCGAGCGCTTAGAAGGTCGCAGCGCGGTTTTACCGCGCCATCTGTCCCGTGTGTTGGCATCCTTCTGCCTTCGAGACAACGTTCTCTATAAGAAAAACACCCATTCTACGAGCCGCGCTTACCTCCTCGTGGTTCCGAGGGACATGCGGGACGACGTCCTCTTCGCTTGCCATGACGAGCCCACATCTGGCCACCTCGGCTTCTCCCGAACACTCGCCAGAGTAGGCCAGACCTACTATTGGCCCGGACTTAAGGCAAGCGTCAAGCAGTACGTCAAAAGCTGTCGTGAATGCCAGCGCAGGAAGACACCATCCCGTAAGCCGGCTGGGTTGCTTCAACCAATTGACCCACCTCTCAAGCCATTTGACCAAGTCGGCATGGACATTCTCGGCCCTTTTCCTCTGTCTACAGACGGCAACAAGTGGGTGATTGTCGCAACAGACTATTTGACACGCTACGCCGAGACGGAGGCGATACCACGAGCCACAGCTTCCGAGGTAGCGCAGTTCTTCATGTGCCACATCGTACTGCGTCACGGTGCTCCCTCTACAGTAATAACAGACAGAGGGACAGCGTTCACTGCGCAGCTTATGGAGGAAGTCTTTCGACTAAGCAACACCAGGCATCGAAAGACAACTGCTTACCATCCGCAGACCAACGGACTTACCGAGCGATTAAATAAGACCGTCACAGACATGATCTCTATGTACATCGACGTCCAACATAAAACATGGGATCGGATCCTGCCTTACGTGACGTTCGCGTATAACACCGCCGTTCAAGAGACAACGCGATTCGCACCATTTCGCCTTCTCTACGGCCGCGAAGTTCAGACGATGTTAGACGCTATGCTTCCTTGTGAAGACGCCGATCAGTTAACGACTGACGCCGAAGAACTTGCAGAGCGTGCCGAGGAAGCTCGCCAGCTCGCACGGCTGCACATCGGTCAGCAGCAACAGGCAGATGCACGGCGCTATAACATCCGCCACAGAGACGTGTCCTACAGTCCAGGAGACCAAGTATGGGTGTGGACCCCTGTTCGTCGACGCGGCCTCTCCGAAAAGTTGCTAAGCCGCTACTTCGGTCCCTATAAAGTGCTACGCCGCGTGAGTGACGTAAACTATGAAGTGGTTCCGGACACTGCGTCGTCAACACGAACACAACGAGGACAACCGAGCTCCGACATAGTTCATGTCGTACGCATGAAGCCATATTTTGCGCGTTCGTAATTTCTCCTACCACTCCTTTGTTTGTTTTCTTTTATTTGTGTTGATGACATCGCCTCATCGTTCATTGACTGTGCGCTCTTGACATTTCACCATTATTGTACTTTCGCGTTATCTAAGCTACTTCAATTCATTTTTTTTTTCTTTACGCCTACCCTGGAGCATCGCGGCAATGCCTTTTTTTTTTTTTCGCGGAGGGCGGAATAATGCCACCTGTAGTAGTGGCTGAAATGCATGGGCGGAGGCACAGGTCACGAAAGAAAGAAGTGCGCGCGCTATCTCTCGGGAGAGCGAGCTTAACGGACGCGTTTACCAAGAGCCCTGCTGCTCTGCGACCAATAAACCTCGCCTGGGCCTCTGAAGCGACGTGACAAGATATATATATATATATATATATATATATATATATATATATATATATATATATATATATATATATATATATATATATATATATATATATATATATATATACATATATATATATATACAGTAAACTACCACTTCAACGAACGTCAGTTGAACGCAGTATTCAGTTGTACGAACTTTATTAACCCCCCCCCCCCCCCCCCCGCCCGGAAGCGCCGTTGAACCCAGTGCTAACTTACTTCAGCTTAATCAAGCTCGGTGCACAGCGCATTTCAGTTCTACGAACAAATTCGGTTAAACCATTCGATGCCTCCGAGGTCAGGGAGAGGAGACGCACGACGCGTTCGAGAAGCAAGACGTGCCCCACATCTGCTCCGGGCAATACCTTCTTTTCGTGTGAACACAACGCTCCTGTTCCTCACCAGACATGTCAAACGCTTACTAAAAGTGAGCGTCTTGAACCCGTTGCGGATATTCTTCAGTAACAACATCTTCAGGAGCGCAGCGACGTTGGAAAATCTGCTTCTCGGCAACCGCCCCGGCGTGCGGGGTCTCGCCTCGCTAGAGGCTGGCCCTATCACCGGCAGCACCCAAACCCAACAGCCATGGATGTGCAAACGGAAGGCGAAGACAGCTACCCAGCAACGTACAAACCCAGCGAATGGACTCCGATAATCCGTGCGTACAAAGGTGGAGAGCCAAGCCCAGAAACGCAGGTTGTACCCTCCCAATCTGTCCCGGTTTCCGCTAAGCCTACCGCGTCTGCAGTCGGCGCTCCGGCCGACGCTGCCCCTGCGTCTTTCAAGCCATCCTACCGAGCTCAACAACAACATTTGCGCGTGGCACATGCTGTCGCGCTGCGAGGTAAACAACTTCCTTTACTCCCTCCTGGCACCATAAGAGTCGTTTTCCGACCAAGAGGAGGACTCGCCTTGAACGGAGCCATGGCGCAGCCACTCATGCGCGCTCTGCAAGTCACCGCTGCTGGCAGGGATCTTGGAGAGCTTCACCTCCGAATACATCCTACGAATAACACCTTCACGGTCGCTACCGCTCACGAGACAACCGCCCTACATCTCGTCCAGCTCAAGCAATTGGTTCTCCAAACGACCACCTACCCAGTCGCCGCCTACATCGCACCGCCGCCCTCTGCTGTGCGCGGCGTCATCTCGCAAGCCTACTGGGAGGAAACTTCGGAGCAGATGCTACAGGACCTCCAGACCCGCAACCCAGATGCTGATATCATCGCAGCCCGCAGAATGGGTAGGACCCTCTCAATATTGATCACGTTTGCGCACGGACCAGTACCTCACACCATACGCTACATGAGTGTAGTGCACAGGTGCACCCAGTACAAGGGAAGCCTAGATGCGTGCACGAACTGTCGCCGACCGGGCCACAGATACGATGTGTGCCCCCATCCCAAAAGTGGCCTCTGCTCACGGTGCGGAGACAAGCATGAACGGCAAGATGTTCCCTCCTGTATCCCAAGCTGCATTCTCTGTGGGGGCCAGCACCTCACGGGCACCGGATCGTGCAAGGCGAGAAATCCCACCGCCAAACGACACAGCCCACCGCTTCAGAAGACAAAGTGCTTTACCAAGGAGGACTTTCCCCCGCTCCACAAGACCTACCCATCTACGTCTGCATGGTCCTCCGGGGCCACCAGGCCGAACGGCGCGACATCCCAAGACTCGGAAGTGAAGGCTCTGCGGGAAGAGGTAAAACAGCTCAGGGCAGCCCTCTCTACCTCCAGCCCAACTCTCCCTCAAATTTCACCACCCCCATCTTTACCAACCCTATCCGACCAGCCTCCTCAGAAAAAAAGGAGGCCTGATGAGAGCCCAGCCCAACCCATAGATTTGGAAGCGAAATTTCAGGATCTCGCCAAAAACTTAGAAGCCAGGTTCACAGAGCGCATCACGGCCCAAGTCACCGCACAATGTCAAATTATGATTGAATCTACTATTACCCGTATCATGGATAATGTCCTCTCCAGCATCATGACTAAGGTGGAAGAGCGTTTAGCTCATCTTACTTCTGGACTCTCAACAGGCTCTCTTCCCACAGCCCCACCTCCTCAACCCCTCCTTCGCCCCTCCACCTTACAACATGGCTCCTCCGACGGGCCCTAATTCGTTACAAATTATCCAATGGAACTGCAGGGGCTTTCGGCGAAAGCACGACCCCCTGCAGCAAATTATTGCCAATTCTTCGTTACCACCAGACATTATTGCTATTCAGGATGCTAATGTTTGCAGGCAACTACCAGGGTACGGTGTTATTCCATCAGACTCAACGGATGTTCCTCGCGTGATAACATATGTCCGTAACTCTTTGCCTTTCGTGCAGCATGATATCACTTCGCCTATCGCTCACACCTTCATTGAAATTTTACCCCCGAACCCTGCACGATCCCCCCTGTTCATTCTTAACTGCTATCTTCTTCCACGACAGTCGATTCAGTTACTCCCTCCTCTCCTCAAGTCCGCCGTTCGATTGGCCGCATCAAACCCCCTACTCATCATCGGCGACTTTAATTGCGCTCACGTTGACTGGGGTTATCGGCGCACCAACCACAGGGGCACAGTCCTATACAATGAAGCGCTCATGCTCCAACTGACCATTTTTAATGATTTTAGCCTGCCTACTCGTATTGGCAATAGTGTCACTGCCGATACTAGTCCAGACCTCACGCTTGGAAGAAATATCGCCGACCTGCAGTGGGAAAGAACGCAAACCACACTGGGTAGTGACCACCACCTAATTCGCATAGCAGTGAATTATCAACGACCTCGGCGCAAATTTACCGTTAGGCGCGTTAAGTGGGACCAGCTCCGCAAATTCAGGCAAGCGCGGCCAACACAGGCCCCCTTCGACTTTGACTCCTGGGTTAGGCAGTTGCAAGAGGACATCCGCCAGCATACCCAAACGCTAGATACAACTCCAAAAATCCCCGTTATCGACAGTAAGCTCGCCCATCTCCTGGAAGCTCATGATAACATTACGCAAAGGTGGAAAACTCAAAAGCACAACAGGAAACTAAAACTAAAACTCGCGCAGCTGCAAACCCAAATAGAACAGCACAGCACCACCCTTTGCAAAGCTAACTGGGCTCAGATCTGTGAGGACCTCCGTGGCAATCTCTCTACAACCCGCGCTTGGCACCTGTTGCGCCACATGCTAGACCCCACGCAATCTAAAAACCAGACGCGTCTTAGCCTTCGCCGCCTCACTCATAACCATCGGCAGGACACAGATGCCTTCCTTACGCAGGTAAAATGCATCTATACTACACCTGGTCTTCCTAGCAAACACCCCGAGTACACAGGTTCACCCCAACCCCAGCTTGATGCCCTTATTACAGAATCAGAATTTCGTGCAGCCCTACTGAAATTACGCAATACAGCACCCGGTGAAGACCAAATTACCAATGCTGCCATCCGCAATCTTGATGATGCTTCCATATCTGATCTAGTGAACTACTTTAACGAATGTTGGGAAGCTGGTACCCTCCCTGCCTCCTGGAAGCACGCCAAAATAATATTTATCCCTAAACCTCACAAACCCATTACCATCGACAATATTCGCCCCATTTCATTGACATCCTGTCTTGCCAAGGTCTTCGAGCACATAATTCTTGCTCGCCTGACGACGTACATGGAAGACAATAACCTTTTCCCCCACAGTATGATTGGATTTCGTGCGCATCTTTCTGCGCAGGATGCCCTGCTCCAAATTACGCACGACGTGCTTGACGATACCATACCTCACCTCACTAAAGCTATCCTGGCGGTAGACCTCACTAAGGCATTTGATAGAATTCGACACGATGCCATCTTAAGGCAACTGCAGGCACTGCAGGTAGGCCCCAAAACTTATAACTACGTTCGTGCCTTTCTCTCTGGGCGCACTGCCTCCTTGCACATTGATAACCTGAGCACGGCCCCTTATACGCTCGGCGAGGTCGGAACTCCTCAAGGCGCGGTCCTCTCCCCCTTTCTCTTTAATATTGCTCTTATCCCCTTAGCCCACAAACTTGATCTCATCCCACACCTAAAACATACCCTGTACGCCGATGATATTACCACATGGACTACTCATGGCTCTGACGGGGAAATAGAGGAAACTCTTCAATTAGCAGCCGACACCATCTCAGCTCACGCGTCATCTATTGGGCTCGAATGCTCCCCCTCTAAATCTGCGCTCCTTCTCATGAGACCAAAATCAGCCGCTAACTCGCCCATTGAAATCACTTTAGAAGGAACCGCTATCCCCCTCACCCCCACACTGCGCATCCTTGGCCTCTACTTGCAGGATTCCGGACGAAATGACCACACCCTAAAAACACTCAAGACTTCCACGCAATCCGTGTTGCAGCTTTTACGCCGCGTATCCTCCATGCACAAGGGTTTAGACGAAGCGGACAACATGAAAGTTGTACATGCTTTCACGCTTAGCCGAATTTTATACGCCACCCCATATCTCAAGCTGAACCGCACAGAAACTGAACGCGTGAACGCCATGATCCGCCTCGCAACTAAGGCAGCCCTGAACCTTTCTCGCAGCACAAGCACAGCCAAACTCCTTGAACTGGGCATGCATAATACCCTTTCTGAGCTAGTTGAAGCACATCTTCAGGCGCAGTATTTAAGACTTTCCGTGAGCGCCACTGGCCGCCATATTCTCGCTTCCATTCGCATAAACATACCCGCTAATCAGCCAACCTTTATACCCACTCCTCGACACATTCATGCCTCTATAATAGTTAAACCCCTGCCCCGCAATGTGCATCCTCAGCATCACATCGCTCGCCGCGTAGCTCGCGCAAATGCCCTTCACCAGAGTTATGGACAAGCTCAGGATGCCATTTGGGTAGACGCTGCTTGTACAGCACAAGAAGCTGTAGCAGTTGCCTACAACCCTACTCTGCCTCATCCTCTGATTCACCGCCTTCCTTCAGGCTCTACAGCTGAGGAGGCAGAGGAGGCTGCCATCGCCCTAGCCCTTGCCCAATCAGACGCACAGTACATCTTCACTGACTCAAAAACTGCTCTGTACAACTACGCCAGGGGCAGGATACACCCGCCCGCCTGGCAGTTGCTGAACACCCCCACGCAAAATTTACCACGCATGGTAGAACTCCAGTGGGTGCCGGCTCATTCAGGGAACCCCGGAAACGAGGCTGCCGATAAATTGGCCCGAGGATTAATACGCCGGGCTCAGGACAGCCTCGATTCGGGCTTCTCGAAGGAGCGGGCGCACACTTTTGCCGAGCTCACGCAAATACCCCGTTTGAACCGTCGGACATACCCTCCCCCAAATCCCTCCCTTACCCACTCCCAACAAATCCTATGGAGACGTCTCCAGACCCGCACTCTTCCTTCCCCTCAACTGTTGTCCCACTACTGTGGCACTTCCCCTGAATGTTCCCTGTGTGGCGAACCTCACGCCACCCTTTCCCATATTCTTTTCGGCTGCCCTGCTGATCCTCCCCCGCAGGGACAGCCTGCCATCTCCAGCTGGGAGGACTGGGAGGTCCTGCTCTCGTCTGGGGACCCGGCGTTGCAACTTGCTGCGGTGACTCGGGCTGCCGATGTCATCGCGGTGAGAGGCATGACCGTGTAGACGTGGCGTAGGACCGCGCAGTGGTCCAGGGACCCGGGGGGTCCAAACACACTTGCAAATAAAGTTTTTCTCTCTCTCTCTCCGAGGTCAGGTTCAACACTGATTCAAGTACAATGGCTCTTTAGTTGTTTTCGAGATATCGTCTGCTTCCCTTGCCCTAAACCCTTTCACCCCCGCACTATATATGTTACCTACAGCTGTGCTATAAATAAACGTTGTTCCACCACCAGCTAGCGTGTCGTGTATGATGCTACCTGTCGCAGCAGGTTATTACAGTGGCGACGAGTGTCACGGGTACCGGCCCTGTGGTGAAAGTAGACCAATAGAGCGGTGGAATTGGACTGCCACTACGTGAAGGACCAAGGAGAACCATGGCCAGTCTTGAGCTACCGCTCTTCGACGATACCAGAAATAAGTGGAAACCATATCTTCTAAAGGCAGAATCATATTTTGAAGCCAACGACATTACCGACTCGAAGAAGCAATGTGCGCTGCTAGTGGCTGCTCTTAGCACGCAAACAGTCCAAATGCTAGCTGGTCGAATCGCGCCCAAAACATCCAATTCGCTAACGTATGTCGAAGCAGTTGCCGCCCTAAATAGCTACTACGACCCCAAGTGTCACGAAACCACAGAAAGCTTCAAGTTTTTCACGTGTTGCCAACAGCAAGGGGAGTCGATTCAAGCGTTCCTCGTCGACATACGGCGGATAACGGACAATTACAACATTGGCATTGTATTAGACCGAATGTTAAGGGATCGGATTATTTGCGGCGTACGCTGAAATAGCCTGCGCAAGCAGCTGCTGACGAGGGAAGGGTTCACGCTAGAAAAGACCGAAGTTATAGTCATTTCCGCGGAAGCGGCGAAAAACTACGCTAATGAGATGAGCGTAGAATCGCCGACGGTTCTCAAAGTGCAAGCCCGTTCTCGGTCATTTCGGGATAACCACAGCAGAAGCGCAACGCTAACGTGCGGAAGCTCGAGGCATGATGATAACGCCTGCCGGTGGGCTAAAGCGCGGTGTTTTCGTTGTGGGCAGCGCGGGCATTTGGCACGATTGCGCTGTGAGGAGCCGACAGCAGACCCGCAAAGTGTGAAACGGGCACAGAGTGTAAAAGCATAGACAGCCACGCAAACCGCGTCTAGCCATGACAATAGACAGATTTAGTTGGGCGTCCGCAACAACGTACGGACGCAGCCTGCCAGCCATTTCCTATGGCAGGCTGCGTCCGTACGTTGTTGCGGACGCTCAACTAAATCTGTCCAATAGCGACAGAGCCAGCGCGGCACACGTTTAGACCGTAATCTCAGAAAAGAAAAACGAACTCGAACCGTCGATACGACGCACGTTTTCTTGGGGAGACGTGGAACTATACACATGGAAATCGACAAAGGGTCTGTGTGCGTCATATCGCGCCAAATCTACGAGCAACACAGCGTAGAGTGGCCAGGCTTGACGGCTCCTGGATTGAAGTTATCGTGCTACGCGGGAAGGCTGCCCGTGCTGGGTGAACTATATCTGTGTATGCGACACAAAAATGTGTCCGTCATGTGCACACTAACGGTGGTTGACCGTACAGGACCAAGTCTGTGTGGACGTGACCTGATAACAGCGCTCAGCAAGATGGGCGTGCCGATTGTGTGGCTCACAGCGCCGGATTTGCCTGTCGTGCCAAGTTCAGCCGCATACTGGGTGAACGGCGTGCTTGCTGCCTACGCAGACGTCTTAGCGGCAGACCTTAGGCTCGACAAAGGTCCTCCTGCAAGCCTGAAGCTCAATGTGACGGCGACACCAAAATTCTGTAAGGCCAGATCCATTCCTTACGCGCTCCGTGGTAAGGTCTCAAGAGAAATTGATCGGTTGGTGTATCGGGGGCGTTGTCGCCGGTAGGACATGCGGAATGGGCTTGGCCTATCGTAGCGGTCTTGAAAACAAATGGTAATGTTCGAATTTGCGGAGCCCTCAGCCCAGCTTCTGATGCGGAGCATTAGCCCGCTGCGGTAGTCGAGGACGTGTTTGCTATCCTAAATGGGGGATGAAAAATTCAGCACATTGGATTTGAAGCACGCGTACAATGAAGCTCCACTCGACGACGTGTCGCGCAAGTTGCGTGTCATTAACACTCATCGCGGTCTGTATTGTTACAACAGACTGCCGTTTGGCATAGCTTCAGCGCCGGCTATTTTTCAAAGGAAAATAGGTGCGATACTTAGCGGGTTAATCAGCGTCCAAGCGTACCTTGACGACATCTTGTTGGCGCAGCGTAGCAGTGACAGCGGAAGGCTGCTCAAGGAAGTATTAGAACGGTTTCGAGACCACGGAGTGAAGCTGCTCCGACAAATGCAAGTTCAGACAACCTTCAGTCACGTACCTTGGGCAGTCGCATAGACCGGGAAGGCATTGCATCCCATTCAGAAGAACGTAGGAGGCTATCATGCAAGCGCCTCGACCACGTCATGCCAGAGTTGCGTTCATTTTTGGGCATGCTCTCGTATTATGCGCGACTTCTGGCGAATATTTCCTTGCTTTTATCTCCATTGTACCGCCTAATGGAAAAGAAAGCGCGCTGTGAGTGGCTGCCACCGCATCAGGCTGCATTCGAAAAAGCTAAGGAAAGCCTGAAGAACGCGCAAATGTTGATCCATTTTGATACCAACAAAGAGCTGAAGCTAGAATGCGACGCGTCTTCGTATGGTGTGGGAGCAGTTCTGCTTCTTTCTGAAGGAAAAGAGCATAGGCCAATTGTATTCTGCTCCAGAACGCTAACAAAGGCGGAAAAGAACTATTCGCAGCTGGAGCTAGAGGCGTTGGCATTTATTATTGCGATAGCAATTATATGAACAGTCTCGGCGGGTTTTTGGCATCACAGTCGCCGTCATGTCCTTCCGATATGCAGTCCAAAGTGATAAGTCCCCCCCCCCCCCCGTGCATTGTATGTTTCTACCGCGGGTAAAAGCGCGCGAGCGGGGGCGACGAACGCGGCCGAAGCAAAGATCAAACGAGCCGGCCCAGTTCTGTCGCTCGGAGTGTGCATGCGATATCACCACCCCGCTCGGGAAGCCTGCCGTCGAAGCAGACAGGAAACGCCCCGCCCGTCTTTAAGGACCATGAAAAGACGCGAGGTAGGGGGCCGGGGAGGGGGGGTTGTACCGCGAGCAGCCACTTTCAACTTTGAATCTAAGGGTGCGGTCGCGATCGCTGACGCGCGCACTATCTCGAAAGCCACCACAGCCGGCGGCTCGTATACCCTACTACGTGCTGCGCTCTCAACGGGAAGTGACTATGCGGAGAGCATCTCTCCCTGGAGCGGCCGTATTTTCTTACACCAGCGTTTTGTAGTTACGAGAGATCGGATACAAAACAGCTGCCAGCCTCACTTCGTGTAACACTACAATTTTCTTGCTATCGCATTCATTGCTTCGCCCTTGCGGTGAAACTATGACTTTCTTGGCGTGTCTCGTTTCCGGGATTATCTTTCAGGTCGGCAGTTTTCCTTGTTAACCGACCCCTGCTCGAGCTTCTGAAGCCCGATCGCCAGACACCAATCGATGGCGGCAGCTCGAATTAAACGGTGGGTACTCTGCTTGGGCAGCTACCAGTACCAGCTACAGTACGTGCCTGGAAAGCAACTGCTGAGAGCAGACGCCCTCAACAGGCTTCCAGCAGAGGCGAACAGGTGCAGCGTAAGACGGCGACCCACCCCAGCACGTCTTGTCTTTGGACGCCCTGTATTGTCACCACCCACGAATTACAAGAGATAACTGCCAAGCACCCAGTATTAGTCCGTGTCACACGCTATATATTGCATGCGTGGCTGCGAACCGTTAAGGGAATGGAGTAATCGCTGCTGCCGTTTTTGTACCGCAAGTTAGAACTCTCGTGGGCCGACAAGCTAGTATACTGGGGAAGCCGGGATTGCGATAGCGTGTTCGCCACAGGGAAGGATGTTACAGGTTCTGCACGAAACTCACCAAGGCTCAGCGTCCATGCAAATCGGTCGCACGGTCATTGTTCTGGTGGTCTGGTGTTGACAGGGGCATAGGAGGACGGTTCGGCACAGTGCAAGAACTGCCTGCAGAACCTACCCATGCTGGCAGCAACCCCTGCCAGTAAGTTCCCCCAAAACATCTGACAGTTGGTCGCGGATCGACATTGATTTTGCAGAGCCAATAGCTGGTCAGATGATACTTGTGGTGGTTGATACACATGGATTGAAGCGGTTGCCTATGAGGCACGCGAACACAGCTTTGTACTGTTCGCTGTTTGAGAAGCATGTTTTGCCGCTTCGGAGTACCACGCACCATCGTGTCTGATAATGGCACACAATTCACAAGCCAGGGAGTTCGCCACATTCGTAAGAAGGATTACTATCGTGCACTTGCGGACAGCGCCATTCCATCCGCAATCGAACGGAGCCGCCGAAAGAGCGGTTCGAACTGTGAAGGATGGCTTGCTCAAGATGACAGGAGGGGCGCTGGAAGATAACCTAATACGACTGTTGTTTAATTACAGGCGCACTTCCCAAAGGGACGGCAAGTCTCCCTCGGAATTGCTTTTGGGCTACCAGCTACGCTCGCGCTTGGACACTTGTTTGCCGGCCAGGTCCACAGCTTCTGCAGCAGGCACGGACGACTGGGCCGTCTCGCCAAGCAGCAGTGTGCATGTGCGGAATTATGGCAACGGGCCACAATGGACACCGGGGCACGTACAACCTACGTCCGGAGCCAGGATGGTAAAGGTGGAGGCACCAGCCGGAGTAGTGCAGCGGCATATCGACCAAGTCCGCTACCGTCATGAAGGTACGCCTGGAAGGACGACTTACGGAACCACGGCAAGTGAGAGGTCAGACAGGCGAGCTCACACAACTGGTACTGCCACTTCGACTGGTGCGACCAGCGTGGCCCTGAAAGCACCAGATATTCGCGGAGAGGACGAGGAAGCGAGCGCGGCTGAACAGCCAAAGACGGACCACATTGACGACTCGGATCGGCCGGCGCAGCAGGTACCTGACATCGAAGCGACAGCGGGGACGACGGGCCATGCACAGCCCCTACTAAGGTGATCGAAACGGATTCGGAAGCCTATACTACGGTTCTAAAATTAAGAGGGAAGGAATGTTATGCTTTAGTTGTTGTTGGCTGCTGCGGACCAGCCAAGCCAGCTGTGCGCGCACGCCTTCTTGCACGCTCTTTGCTTACCCCTGCTCCTATCCGCGATATCGTATGTTTCCCTTGCCCCAAACCCCTTTCACCCATGCACTATATATATTGCAGCTGTGATATCAATAAACGTTGTTCAAGCACCAGCTACCGTGTCGCGTATACTGCTGCCTATCGCAGCAGGTTATTAGTTCCACCGTGGCCTTCGCGATCAGCTTCGCCAACGGCGTGCCACCGGAGCTAATCGTGGAGACCACGATAGCCGCAGTGACAGCTGCAGCCTTAGACTACAATCGCACGATGGTTACATTAAGTGTCAAGCGGAAGCGCATGTCTCTGGACGAAAGACTGGATATTTTGCGTAGAAGCACTGATGCGCCTGGAGAAACGGACGTCCTTTTCTGCCCAGCAGAGTGTTGTGTCGGAGAAAGTGCATGAGAACTTCCGCAACTCAACTCGTGACCAATGCAGTCTTATGCGCGCAAGTGCAGCAAAAGATCACTGCATTCTTCACACGATCCCCAGCAGTCATAAATTCACATGCAGATGAGCAGCACGACAAATAAGTGGGTTGAAATTTACTGAAACACCTGACGTTTCCTTCCCCTTGTGATAACATGCTACAACAGAGCTGTTTCAGTTCAGCGAACTTTCACTTTAACAAACTTTTTCCTAAGGTCCCTTCATGTTGGTTCAAGTGCAGTTCCACTATCTATACACTATATATATGTAGAACCTAACATGTGAGCCCCTCCTCCCCGAACAATATTTCTGGCTACTCCACTGATGCTTACGTGTACACGAATCATCGTTTATTTCTCTCTTTATGTGCGTACTAGCTTCACTTCCGACTTTAAATTAGCTTTCGCTGTATAGTAAAATCAGTGACCATGGTACGAGTAAAACTAGTGAAGTTGCTTCGAATGTAAACGGTTAAAATACACGAGACATTTCATTTTACGATCATACTGCCATCAGCGCTAGTCTATCAATGTCGTAACAAGTCGTTTGCGTCCTAAAACAAAGCAAATACAAAGAAGTTAGGTGGTGGATGCTATAGAATATATAAATATAGGATCATAAATATCCATAACGAAAATCATTGCTGATCTGTACCGTCAACCATATGACGATAACGTCCAGTGTCGGCTGGAATGTGATGCGGCTAATTCTACAGCGAATGTGGTCATTTCTATAGCCACCGACTTTATACTTACCCAGTGACAAAGAGAGCCAGCGAAATTGTACTTCGGATTCAGCAGGAGAAAGGGGTCGTAGATTACCAACTATTTATGATGGACCACATATCACCAGGTTGTTTCGCAGTATCTGCGTAAAACATGCTCGCATTTATAAAAATTGCATCGTAACTTTGGGCTGATTGCGCTATTGTATATGTTATGCCGCGAAGCAAGACTAAGGATAGCATTGTGAAGTAACTTCAGCTACAAGCGCATGTGATGCTTCACCACTCTTTAATGCTTCTTTCAAATTAGTAATGAAATAGAAACAAATGGTGGACTTAAGCAAAATTTCCTAACACATCACAAGCGGAAATTACAAGAACGCGGATCAAAACCACCGAAAATTCTGCGCCATGTTCCCTGAATAATTTATTCTCAAGGGGGCCCTCGCGTCTGCTCAAAGCGCTTCGGTTTAAAAGTCTGCCCTGCGGCAACTTGTGCGGGTACCGTGTCGAAACACGAGCGCTATTCTTTAATGCGTTCCGCAGATTGCTTGAGGAAAGTGCAATGTACGAGAAACTTTGTTAACGAGCTTTCATCGCGAAGAAAAACAATTACGGCGGACAAAGCGCCAAGCTGTTTCCGTTCCCTTTTCTTGCGACAATTAAGCGCAAATGGCGCGTATATACCGAGACAAAATAAGCAGCTTCAAATTATGCTTGCTGTTCACGTACTGTTGCTTAACTAAGCTTTCGTGCAGATATTGCTTCTGAGGGTTAATTAAAAAAAAGTCAGATACGAAGATACAAAGGTGTAACAGCTTGTTGGGAGAAAAACACTCTTTCCTTTCGCTCGCTGTGTAAAAAAAGAAGAAAAAAAAAGGAAAACGCTTAGTGACAAGCCTTTAAATGAAAACATTCTCCTTTAGCGGTTCGCTCCCACGATCCATAGAACAGCCAGACGTGGCAGCGGCAGGGCCGCCTGGACAGACGTGGAGCACGCTGCAAGCTTATATAACACAAGAAATCTAGTAGCCTCGCAGCGCGTATATCAAAGCCGTTTAGCGCAGATAAGTGCTCACGCCTTGAGCTAAGAAACAACGCTACAAGAGAGGCGCTTGGAATGCCACATCAAAACGATAATCAACCACAAGACAGACGCAATGAATTCAATTGTAATAAAAACGCTGCTACAAAGAGCAACTCATTATGAAAGGCTTTTTTTGGGTGTGTACCATTTTACCACATAAATGTTAGCGTTTTTTTATCCAGCTATAGTTTTGGGCTGACCAGTTGAAATTAGGCTGCACAGGCTCAACTGGGTGTGCACTGGTTAACCTTCAAAGGAAACTATTTCGTGACAGTTCAACCCCCCCCCCCCTAACCCGCATTTCAACGTCGTTCTTCTTTCGCGCTTTTTTTTCCAAAGCTTTAGTTTTTCTTAGCATTATATATTTTAATGCATAGCATAATTACTATGAATACTCGTTCACAACTTAGCACATTATGCGTGAAATGCGGAACGTGCATTTGAATACCACGAACATCGCTTCGCTTCACAGGAAAGGCGGTCACATTGTAATATAACGTCATTCCACTGCATTTTACGTGTCCTGGTATTGAAGTGCGCAAAACTAAAATGGTACCCAATACGTGCGCGATTGGGGAGGGGGGCGGGGGGCTCCTTTATGATCACCTAAACGAGGCGCCAAGTCTGCCTCCTACCTTTACTCAGTCAGAGATGTGCTACGTCCATGCATGTCTCTTGACGCTAATGGCGGCCAAGGACATCTGATGTTGCATTTCAGGGACTGGTTACTTTCATCCTTACCTCTAGAGAGCCGGAGACCGAAGTTACGGCAGCATGAGCACGAGTCAACGGCTCATTTTCATTTTAACACGAAAGTATTTTATTGCGGGGTCCACCAAGACTTTCATGACGTATATCTGTCACGGAAATACGTCAGCAAAGTGAACGCCATCAGATGGCAAAGAAAAAAAAAGCTATAAGCGAAAAATCCGTTGACAGGAGTCTAACCCACGACCTCTCGGTCCGCGACGATGGCTGGCGGGCGTTTAGACCACTGAGCTACCGCGAAACACATAACGGAGGCTGCATGAATGCGCCTTTTATCTTTCACACTTTCCTCCCGAAGTGCTCCTGGATGGATGTATGGATGGATGGATGTGATGAGCGTCTCCTTTATAACAGGAGCGGTGACATGTGAGCCACCAACGTCGAAAAAAAGCAAAAAACTCGATGCCTCCGCCATTAGCTCCTGCAACGCGCCGTTGCAACGACCATCCCATTCAGCGCGTTTCTAATAGGAGAAGTGTAATGTCGTCAACGCTTTCACACTACCCTGAGGTGGTGGCTTTAGCCCAAGCCTCGCTCATAGCATCCATCCATATAGAAAAATAGCTCTCCGACGCTCGCCTGGCGGTCGCACCGCGTTCCCCGCTCGCCCTGTGAAAATTACCTGCGTTGACGGCTCTCGCTTTGGTAGACCCCCCCCCCCTCTACCGTTTCCTTTTTTTCCCCTTTTCTTCTCTCCTTTTTCTTCCTTTTTTTTCTTTCACTTCTTTGCAGCTCCCCTTACCTCTGAGATGAGAGGCCTGAGCGCCGTTGCAAACTTTCTTGAGATGATGTGGCAAGGGCTACAATTCCTCTCTCTAGTTTTCTCTTTCCAGGCAGCAATTACCAACAGTGACAAGCGCCGCCGCTGGACATGACGTCAACACTAACCCTTTAAAACTATAGACGCCAAGGATGACAAGGCGCCTATGACAAAGATCGGTCCTCCTATCGAAACGTTGGCCAGCCTGTCTGAGGCACTTTGTCCTGTTTGAAACCTATCCCCCTGCCAGGTTAGTGGGAAGACACGACGCTCGTCGTGTTTCCCTTCGCATTTCACGACGTTTTGAAGGAGTGCATATTAAGTATCAGTGTTTATTAATGTGCTTGTTGAAGCCATCTTTGCGCGGGATTGACCATATGCGCTGTCCACGTATATCTTCACAGCTTCAGCTACCGCAAGGTTAAATTATGATCATGGCATTAGTCGTCGGTACGGAGTTGTGCGAGTAGGCGTCAACGTGGGTGCGTCCCCATCGAGCGGTGCTATATCTGCTAAGCAACAACAGACATTGTACAAGCTCTCATATACCAATGCACTATAAGCAATCAACTACTTCTTTGACGACGAGTTTCACTTTCCTGTTATTGGCCCCGAGAAGTTGGGGTGGCGCCGCCTGGCGGAGGCCTTGATGACGTCACGGCACGGATTCTTCGACGCCCGCTTCGACGCGCTTCGACGCGCCGGCATATGATGCGCTTGCTACGTACGATGTTGCGCTGTTTGCGCTTGCTTTTTGCCTGTCTCAAGCTTCAGAAGAATGACGAAAACAGCATTGGTAATGTTCCTATTGAAAGGACAAAGAGCTGTACATTTTTTTCTTCACAGTCGCCAGCGGTGCCCGCGCTTCGTGGTGCACACTATGAAAGGGGCGATCATGTTTGTTGTGGTGTCGTGCTGCTAACATGGGGATAGGTCTGATTCCTGACCACAGCAACTGCATTCCGACGGGTGTGAGAAGCAGCATTCCTCTGCTTAGATACAGGAGCACGTTATAGAATTCGAGGCGGTCAAAATTAATCTGGAACGTGCCTCACGATCTTGTCGCGGTCTTGGCACGCAAGACAGCTTATTGACATTATTAGGTTGCGTTGTTCACCGGCGATTCCTTTAAAAAATATGATAGCTTCGCCTCCACAAGTGTTATTTGCACCGGACGCATCCGCGATCTGCGGACAGCGTTTTTGTCGTTTTGCCAAGCCCCGCGCACGATTACAAAAGCGCATGCAGTATTGAGTTTCATAAAATATCTCGAAAGCGCTCGCCTGAGACTAAAGGCGCAGTTGTGTTAGTTTTTCTCGTGTACTCGCTCAGTCAGCGTGTTGTTTACTACATTCACGTTTCGCTCGCAATTATTTCGGGGCTTCATTTCACTACAAAAACAAGTTGAGGTTAATTGCGGAAACTTGTTATTGCTGTCAGATTGTGTCTTTATGCAGCATCGCAGCAACGGTGCTGTTACACTTGTATAAGTACTAGTTTAGATAGCCAGCTCGTAAATTAATTGGATTTACCCCTGAGCATCATCAACCTTTATACGGACATAATATACCACACCATTAATTGACTCATTAAGGTGAAGGACGTTTAATGGTTTAATACGTGGGCCACGTCGCTGAGAACGCCTTCGAAACAGTTCAGAGCGCTCATTTCGACTTTCAGGCGTTTGTTTTGCAGGCGATTGCTATCAAGAGTGCTCCAACGTGAATTTAACATTACCCCTTGTGATCCGGTGGTTGGTCGGACCAGCAGTTCATGCCTATCGGAGTATACGGCCACATAATCCCAGACGAGTCTTGAGAAGAAAGGTTTACATAATCCAAGTATACAAACATCTCAGCATTTGCGAAACAATTGTGTCTGTGGCAGTATTATTTTGTTTAATGCTCTGGATGTATTAAGTGATTCTTTATGATAGACAGTTTCATCTAAATTCCCCTGTAGCAGAAATTGCAATGCCGTCAAATCGCTTCGATAATCTGCAAAGTCAGACGTAATTTGTACGATAAGCCAAAGGCAGTTAATGATTGAAAGCATCCTAATTTCATTTGTAATTCTTCGGGGCGCATGTTCTAACCGTGGAGTCTACGCCAAGTTGTAATGAAGCTAGAACCATTAGGGTAATTTTTCTTAGCACCGATGTCTTGCTGTCCTGCATCACCATTCTCACAGTGAATGTTCCGTTCGGACGGGAATTTGCTCATTATAAGCTATGCATTCCAAACTTCCTACAGCTTACTTTCGCTTGTAGTGCAAACTTCCACTTTCTACCTTGGGAGATTTGCATCGCAAGAACGAGCAGTAATCACCACCGTATCGCGAAGGAGCGGGTAAGCGGCGGGCGCAGAGAAAGGCGATCCTCGGCCTCAGAGCAAGCAAGCCCTTACCGTGACGTCACATCACCGCGACTGCCGCGCCGCCAGTTTTTGTTCTCGGGTCTAATACCGATTCCCATGACGGAGGGATCAGCCACATTATTTTTGGCATTATTGTGACGCTTCTCTTTTATCGAACTCGACAAATTGGGGGGGGGGGGGGGCTGCGGGGAGCCTTGGCCTCCACTAATAGACAACCCTGCACACGCCTCTGTTGGCACAGACGCAGTGTCATAATGAAGCCCAGACAACGCCAGCAAGCGCGTGTAGTGCAAAATAAATTAAAAATTTAGCTGTGCAGGCAGCAATAGAAATTTAGGAAAAAACACACATTTTGTTGCCGTGTAAAAAATAGCATAATTAAAACGGAATATTTTTCTGCTTCAAGTGTGTCATTGTGATGTTTTCATAGTTATACGTTACAACCTTAAACAGCTGGCAATGCATCCTGTTGCTTGTGTCGCTTCGCGCGAACGGTCGTCAGTCGTTAGTAGCCTTTGTTTTGCTCACTCCTGCCCTGCTCCTGCATTAGAGCCTCATCCTGGATGCTGACAGTACCCCTAATACTAAGTACAATCAAAGAATTGGCCGCGTATCTGCGTGCTTCGCTGCAAATGTCGTCTGAAGACGATAGAAGAGGCGTTGCGTGAGATATGGACGCCATCTGGCAATACGTCGGGAAACATGAGTGCTGTGTTGCGGGCTGGTAGTCCCGGCGCAGCAGCACGCGGAGACCGGCGGTGACCAACGCGACCGGCGGGCACGCCAGCCAGCCCGAACACGCAGTTTGGCGCGAAGCGCTGAAGCAGAAGAAACGCCCGCACTCAGAGTACTCTCCATACACTATTTTATTAGATGCGAAGTATCTTAAGGTGGAGCTCAATTCGGTGGTGGTGGTGTGCGGCGTGACCATCCTTACTGCGCATGCACATACCCTCTCCACACACCTCCTCTCCACTCACCCTCTCCCATCTCCCTATTATCTTCCCCTCTCCCTCTCCCCCTCTCCACTCTTCCTCTGAAACGCGGGCTAGACATGCCGAAATTCTCTCCTGCGCAACGCCGCGATGAGCACCAGCGCATGCGCGTCCCCTCCCCCTCTCTCTCCTCTCCTTCACTGCCCCCCTCTCGCCCGCCTGTCGACCGCGTTCCCCGCTCGCCCTGTGAGAATTAACGGTCAGGCTAGATGGAAGATACGACGCGCGTAGCGTCCCTCTTCGCGTTCCACGACGCGAGGTCGGTAGCATGCCCAACGAACGCCAACGGAACGCGATCGTGCAAGTGCTCCGGCTTCGCATCGCCTCATGGTCCCCTTTAGCGGGAGATGGGTGTAATTTTTTTTTACACGTCGCCTGGGTATAACAGGAATGCCAGAGCGGCGCCCCATGGCATTCATACAGTGCAATACAGAACCGAAACCGAAACACAAGAATGAGCTCGTGCAGAGGGCACGGAGGAAGGCAAGTTTCAGCGCAGCTTAAGAAACTAGGGTTAATTACGTATGTATGCATTTTCTATTAAAGGAACACACCACCTAACACTTACCTAGTGATGTTGCACCTCAGATATGCGTGATATTTACTTTTTGATCGACAACGTTCACAAGTATGAAGAACCGTACCAGTTCAAGATGACTGGCCCTTGGGCAAGTGGTTCAACTTTGGCCGAGTGGCTGAATCGAGTGACGTGCCGACAAACAGAAAGACAGACAGACCAAAAGTTCTCCGTTTAAGTATCCCAAGAAACACTATCGTCGTTAAAAGATACTGGGATCTCAGCGTATGTCCTGCACATTGCTTCCATTTGCCTTGTGTTTCTGTACGCAGCACGAGTTAAAAGTTGAATTGTTCCTCTACTTGGACTTTAGATCAACGTCGCGTCATCTGCGAGGACACCTGCTAGACTGCCTCGCGGACGCTTGCCTGTTTTCTTCTCAAATGCGGTTTCCTTTGCGAGGTTGAATCCCTGAATGCCATAGATGTGGGCTTGTGGCATGGGCGAATATCGCCCGTACGTGTGAGTTGTGTACGTCGACTTGCAGGCTTACTGCGTATGTGGTGCAACAAATACCCCTTTGTTTCTGTATTCTACTGCCCGCTGCTTCCTTTGTTTCTTGGACGCTAGAAACTGCGCTGGTTTCAGAATACTAACGAGCAATACATGGCTGATTATACGTTGTTTCAAGCCGGCAAAAACGACGCGTAACAAAAAGCGTGAAGGGATCCAAAGTCGAACGTCAGTTTCAGCGGCATGCAGATAAACCAACTTTTCTTTGGGAAGCATCTTCCGTGAATAAGCATACCAGTATTTTTCGCTACTCTACATGTTTTTTGAAACTTCTTGAAACACGGTGTCCCAGCACATTTCCGTGTGACGTTGCAACGGGCCCTGCTCGATCCATTATGATATTGCCTAGAATATGCTTCTAAATCCCGCGATCAGTATCCTAACGAAGGTACAATGTTTCATAATATTGAAACTTCATATTTCGTCCTTCGTCGCCCTTCTGCGAACGCTTTCTGTTCCATGGTGGCTTTGCACTGCCTCCCGCGGATGCATTGTACGCTTTCTGCACCTAACCTGGTCATGCACTGCCTCCGTGATCGGCCCACGTTTGACCAAGCGAAGATGTCATCTAATGACCTCACAGTGACGTCATGATGACGTCAATATGACGTAACAAATTTTGGCGATGTGGGACGTCATGATGACGTCATGCGGTGAGGCGATAACGTGGTGACTATTTTTGCGCCACTCGTGTTGACGTTGACGCCGCGGGACGCCACCGACGCCGACGGTCACTTTTCATGTTTGATGAGCATCTAAGGCTTACGCCTTAATGAACGGAGCCTCGGCATTGACTGGACAATTACGTACCCTCATGACGACAGAGATGACCCTTCAAGGCCTCGTGTAGCATTCACTCTCCGATTAACCGGTAAAGGCGAGCCACTATCACCTTAATACCTACGTCGCAGAGGCCGAAATGGGATCCTGCTTCCCCCCTTGAAGTACATAGAACACAATGATAAGAGGGCACGACCGATTACTTCTTATTGGCTCCGACTTGCGAATGCCATCTTTCTTTTCCCACTCTTCGGTGCGACAGCATTGCGAGCTTTAGATCCCGTTGCATTATCTTCTGTACGGTAATATGGAGACCTTCACGATCGCTTTGTTCTTATTTGTCATCCTGTAAGATGGCGGCATAATTCGTGTTTGAGTTAAACGAGAGTAAGAGAGCTGCACAGAAAACTTATTTTCATTTAGGTTATATATACCTACGTTTCAATTCAAGCTGGGTAGTCCAATGGGAAGATCGCCGTTTACCACGCTGCGGCTATTTTATTGCGATAGCAATTATATGGACAGACTCGACGGGGTATTGCCGTCGCCGTCACAGTCATGTCCTTCCGGTATGATGTCCAAAACTGATAAGATCCCGCCGCGCATTGTATGTTCTACCGCGGGTGAAAACGGGCGAGCGGGCGCGACGTACGCGGCCGAAGCAGAGTTCAAACCAGCCGGCCCATTTCCGTTGCTCGGAGGGTGCATGCGATAACATCACCCCGCTCGGGAGGCCTGCCGTCGAAGCAGACAGGAAACGCCCGGCCCGTCTTTAACGAGCCTTAAAAGACGCGTGGGGGGGGGGATGTCGCGCGAGGAGCAACATTGAACTTGTAATCTAAGGGCGGGGTTGCGATCGCTGGCGCGCGCGCTATCTCGAAACCCATCACAGCGGGCGGCTCGTATACCCTTCTACGTGCTGCGCTCTCAACGCGAAATGACTATGCGGGGAGCATCGCTCCCTGGGGCGGCCATATTCTCGTACACCAGCGTTTTGTATTTACGCGAGATCGGATACAAACAGTTAGCTGCCAGCCTCACTTCGTATAACACTAAAATTTGTTTCTATCGCATTCATTGTTCGCCCTTGCGGTGAAATTGTGACTTTTTTATGCCATCTATTATGTATCATGAGCGCCCCTGACGAGAAATATGCTTATTGTTAAAATCATGCGAACCAGTTTACTACTTCGGCTTAACTAATTCTGTCACTGTGTTAAGCCATGAGGTCAGCAACACACTTGCGAAAAATTTCTTACGAAAATAATTCGCCTACAGACACATACAGAATAATACTCTCCGGGAAAAAGTGCCACACGATGCTCACGACGTTATGCGAGGTGAGGCTAGCAGCCAACGCCAACGGCGATGGCGAAAACCCGTCGAGAGTGTCCATATAATTGCTATCGCAATGTAACGGCAGTTTCGTCCAAAGAATCAACCGCTGACCGCATAGCATGGTTTAGAGTCATGCTCAAACATCACAGACAGTTTAATGAAATTCAAAAAGACGCGTAACCACCATAGAAGGCCACAAGGAAGAACAAAAAAGGGCGTACTGTCTCATCTCCTTCTGTGTGGTTACGCGTCCTTTTTGTATTTCAGTAGGCATGTACCAACTAGCCCAGCAACAAGTATTACCACAAGCAGTGTTTTAATTACACGCACGAGCGGTATGCACCTTGATGCGATGTAGGGCGTAGACAATTACGAACGGATGCAAGAAAGTTACGACAGTGTTTGCGCCCCTTGTCCGCATTCACGCCATTACACACCATTGGCGTGATGTGGAGAACCGAAGCATTGCAGGCATTGCATCTTGATAGTGAATGATAGATGACGGATGCGTCTCCAGTTAGTTCTCCGATGCATATGGACGCAAGATTCGAACAGGCAGTGCGACTAGCAGCCCCGCAGGTCGCGGGATCGGATCCCGGCCGCGGCGGCCGCATTTTCGATGAAGGCGAAAATGCATGAGGCCCGTGTACTTAGATTTAGGTGCACGGTAAAGAACCCCAGGTGGTCGAAATTTGCGGAGCCCTCCACTAGGGCATCTCTCATAATCAGATCGTGGTTTTTGGGCGTTAAACCACAACAATTATTTTTATTATTATTATTATTATTATTATTATTATTATTATTATTATTATTATTATTATTATTATTATTATTAGCGCGACTAGCAGCCGAGGGAGCTCATCAGAATAATTCTGAGCTATTGCATGAGCATAATAGGCAAATAACGTAAGAGTACTGCAAAACCGCAGTGGGCTGCTTGCTATCTCTGCCAAGTTTATCGTATTTTTACTTGCTGCGGCAACTGTAGCGGCAATTTTTTGCTCCCTCTGGCACGATATCATCACTCGTTGCCACAACAGTATACCCATTTAGTAGAGGGATTCTTTGGGCAAGTTGGTTGTACTTGTCAAAGGCCAACAGCGTGGAAATGACAAGGCCGAATCACAATAACTAACACAACGGACGATGAGTTAATTCCTTTTGCTACTACTGTTAGTCAGTTAGTCAGTTATTTATTTATTTATTTATTTATTTATTTATTTATTTATTTATTTATTTATTTATTTAGTTAGTTAGTTAGTTAGTTAGTTAGTCAGTCAGTCAGTCAGTCAGTCAGTCAGTTAGTCTGTCAGTTAGTAGTTAGTTTGCTTGTTTATTAGTTAGTACTATGTTACTTTTGTCTGTTGTACAAAAGAAGGGGAATTGTCCGAGGCGCTCGATTTTCTGTATTATACACAACTAACAAAACCTACAGACAAACCAAAGGTAACGTAGAGGATATTATTTGTGGTTTCTTAACTTTAGTGTAATGCTTGTGACCTAAATTGAAAGGAATTAAAGTGGACGAAAAATAATCCTTTCCGTCAGTGAGATCCCAACCGACAACCTTCCAATTACGCATCCGATGCTCTATCATTTTAGCTACAACGGAGGGCACTCCATCCTCCACATTTTTGTAGGGCATTTATGTGTGCCAAATACCAGGAAGGGTTAGCCAGCACCACTCGTAGCCAGGCGGTGAGTGTGGAACACTATTTTGCCAGAGGGCGTCACGGCGCACGTGATTTCGCGCGTGGTCATCACAGTCATGCTCTCTTCTTACGCTGACCCCAACGGCAACTTTAGATGTCTTGTATGCTTTTCTGGATACAGTATATCCTTCGGGGCACATCGGTCGGGACGTTTTTTTTAGTTTTGTGACGTTTTCACGCTGTTACAAGCGCCCGAGCGAGCGCGCGTGCACACACACACACACACACGCGCGCGCGCACACACAGGGACGCAAACGCACGCATGAACACACGCACATACACACTAACGCACACACGCTCACACATTCGTTGCTCATTAAAACACACGCAAGCGTGCGCATCTCACTGGAGATTTAGTGAAGAATTGCTTACGCATTGAAACATGGCGTGACACGGCGCAATATAATTGTCATGTCGATATCCATTCATTATCTGGTGCACTGGCTTAAGCTGTTATATTCCGCAATTTTTTTTCCACAACGTGCCGAGTACGTTTATTTCGCAACTATTATTTGAGTCTCGAATTTGTCGCCTAAATTTATGAAATGGGCACGCGCGAAACATTCCAGAAACTAAAAAAAATGCCCCCAGTTCCCCGAAGGGAATCGTGAGGAAATGCGAATGCATTTCTTGCGCCGAGAGTACACGGCGTAGTAATTTTATTGGCGTAAAGCTGGACCCATCGACGCGCTCATGTGTCTCCCTTTTGGGCGCCTCTTTCAACGAACGCTTCCTACGTGCGTTCGTAATCACGCGGGATCGTAATCACGCGTTCGTAATCATCACGGGAGCTCCGCCGAGCTCCCGCGATACGAGCGCCCTCACACGCCAGAGTGCGCTCCTCCTCTGCACTCACTCTCCGCTACTCCGCCCGCACCACCTGCTCCGGTTGCCATGGGCGAGGATAAGCGCACGCGCCCGCAGCTGTTGCTATGGGAGAGGGAGTGAGAGCGGAGAGGCGAGCGGACAACGCCGGACGCCTGACATAGCCCGACTAAGAAATGCATTCGCATTTTAAAAAATATTAAGATATTCGCATACGTGAGATGCAGCCACGTCAATTATATATTTGCGGGGCGTTAAAACGCTTTTTGAGGCAACAGTGCACCAAACAATAATAATGCTCGTTAAAAAGAAGCTTGTACACTCCTAGTATTCTGGATGTCCACAGCTAATCTTGAAAAAGAAAGCCTTTGATGCATATTAAAATCCGAAACAGTTATTTCACAATGTTTATCAGACCATTTTGATTGCTGCATTTCCGACATGCACTTGAAACATCCGACAGCGGTTTTCGCTGTTTGATTCACAAATGCTGTAGTATTTAGTATCCTGCGAGTTTTCATCTGCTGACGTTGCGCAAAACGTGAGTGCACATAAAAACATTTGACAATCTATTCTTGCAGCAAGAACTTTTTCTTCATTGTCTGAAGAAGAGAAAAGGCAACATAAGTTTCCATGAACAGCACTCGTGGCTGCTTGTTTTAGCGCGACATGGAATACGGTATTTAGAAGCAACGCAGCGGCACAGTACCTCGAGGAGTTATGTAACACAATCTTTTTTTTTGTATACTCTTCACAGCGAGGCCCGCGTTTTCACGCAGTAAGGTTACACGATGAAATAGGAAAGGTTGCTCTGCTTTCTTGGAGATCTTTAGTGGGGCATTTTGAAATAACATTGATGGAAGCTAGTGCCCCAGATAGTCGTTTAAGTGGCAATGTAATCGATAGTAAAGACTCCAATGGCACTTCGTCGGTGCGAATATCTAGTTTTCTTGTTAACTTGGTGTAGCAGTGAACATAAGATACTCATCCAGATCGGTACTACACAATTTGATCGGACATAACATAATGGTGCCTTCGCGAAACAAAAAAATAAACTCAGACGAAAGGCGCTGAGCAGACCCTGTCGCCTCTTGGGCAGCCACTGGCCTATCCGTGCGAATAAAGGAGACAGCCTCGGTTTTCTATCACGAAATAAGTTGAATGGCCTAAGTAGGGTGCGTTACCATTCCATTAAAAGCTTTTTCCAGTGTGCTCTTGAAAGTAGTAAGGGTGATGGCGGATTTTCGGAGAGATATTCTTCACACCAGAGGCCTCTTTTTTTAGGATCCTGCTGAATATACACATGCGGTGAAGTCTGGACGAAACTATCCAGACTGTATTTGCTGGCAGCACCGATTTACGGTTAAATGGGGCAGCCCGAGCATTACCAAACGATGTCTTTGTGTTATGCGACATGTACGTTTAACTATACTTAAAACCGACGCTTATGGCATACATCACGGAGTTGTGTAAGGACAGTCTCTGTCGTCTCCCTGAGCTCTTCTCGCTAGCCCTCAACACGTTATGTAGAAACAAATTTATGTAACGCCCCCTGAGTACAACACATTTGCGACGGAGCTGAAATTTTGCTAAACCTTTAGAAGTCAATCTATGTGGCGAGGAGTAATATAGGTAGGCAGAGAAAAATCAAATTCCATAAGTTTTTAATGT